>NC_033641.1:7235519-7237022 GCF_001540865.1 Ananas comosus
AACTGCATTCTGGCGTGAAGAGTCTGTACAAACAAGTCCTTTCTTTCCCCCCGGGAAGTCCCGGAAGGGAAACCTTCTAGCGTTGTGATGTAAGTTTTATCTCTTGTTTAATATTATATTTCTCGAACTCTTCTATCCATGGCATTTTCTTTGCCCCATGATTCCCTTTCCTTGGACTCTTAATGAAAATTTATGGGTTCTCTCTGGGTAATTATTTCAGCTTAAGCAAGTGTAAAGCATATATGCTTGGCAGATTTGATAAGAGAAAAAATGCTCTGTAAATTTCGCCATTGATAGCCAGAGGTGCTTTGCGGCGTAAGAGCGAGGTTCTCTGAAAACTGTACGCTAAGAGGGTCTTGTGCACCAACACTGTGTCTTAAGTGGTGTTATCCACATTAGAAAATTAAATTTCATCATAAGTCCGAGTATTAGGAAAATTGCATCATCGAAAATTTAATGAGATAAAGAGTTATAGAAATATATAAAAAAAAACATCCGAGAAAATTTTTATCGTGATTTCTAGAAGGGAGTACCAGACGGGACCTACTTTAAAAAGATTTTAAAATTTATCTTCCACAACGGAGATTTTAAATTTGCGCTTCATCCTATTTTTATTCATACTAGAAATATCCTTTAAGACATATATATTTTTCTTTCCGCTCCTTTTTTACTGTGAACTATCTATCAAACAATTTCATCTAAACATCCACCTACACATCCCAATTAAAATAATATTTAATAACGACCAACATCGTTTCCGCCTACAAACACACTTCAATTTAAGTTTTTAAAAAAACTCAATAAAGATAAAAAATATATATATATATATATATAAAATAAAAAATAAAAAACCCCCCACGTGCATGTCACTTTTCATAATTAGCACTAATTACGCCACTTAATTTTTAGACCGAAAAAATTCGTAAAAAATCTTAAAAAATATAAAATATTCCCACGAGTCTTTTGCTACCCTTGTCCAGAATAGCCGACATATAGTTTCCCCTCTGCACATTTTTCTGTTCTACTTTCACTATTTGCATAGTAAAACCATAATTCTTAAGTGAATAGTGTTTTTAATATAAAAAAAAAAAAAAAAAGATCATATGGCAAAAAATATCCTTTTGAAAATCCTGTTAATTTGCAAGACGCCACTTAATTTTTAGACCGAAAAAACTCGTAAAAAATCTTAAAAAATCAAAAATATTCCCACGAGTCTTTTGCTACCCTTGTCCAGAATAGCCGACATATAGTTTCCCCTCTGCACATTTTTCTGTTCTACTTTCATTATTTGCATAGTAAAACCATAATTCTTACGTGAATAGTGTTTTTGATTAAAAAAAAAAAAAAAATCTCATTCACGTGAAGCCACTGTATGCATAGTAATCGTGCATAGTAACTTCGCTAATTTTCGACAGCAACATTTCCAGACAGAAAAAATACTAAAAAATCCAGAAAAATCTTACGAGTATTTTGCCACCCTTCTTCAGAGTAGCCGACATACGG
>NC_033641.1:7243716-7328489 GCF_001540865.1 Ananas comosus
AAAAGAGAGCATCGGAATATCTGGTGAGGCTAAAGAGCACACCCAAAATACCTCCACATCTATATGTCCACTTCTATATGATACCCTTTACTTTTGCTTGTTATAGCTTAAAATAGAACAGTTATACCACTCCTCGGAACATCTGTAGGGCTAAAGAGTAACCCAGTATACCTGCCACTTGTATCTATCTACTTTTATATGGCACCTTGGATTGTGTGATTATAGTTAAAATGGAACTGTTATACCATATTCCGGAACATCTGTAGGCTAAAGAGCACACCCAAATATCTGCCACATTTAAATGTCCACTTCTATATGGTACCCTTTACTGTGCTGTTATAGCTTAAAATAACAGTTATCATCCACACACGCTCGGAAATCTGTATGCGCTAAAAGAGTACACCCATAATACCTGCCACTGTCTATCTATTTACTTCTATATGGTAGTCTTGAGTTGTGCGGCTTACAGCTTAAAATGGAACAGTTATCCACACCTAGGGGTGGAACGAGCTGAGCTCGAGCGAGCGCTTATGTCAGCTCAAATTCGGCTTGAAATTAATTTCGAGTCTAATCTAGCTCAAGCGGCTGAAATTAATTCGAGCCGAGCTCGAGGAGCCTGAATTTCGAGTCGAGCCAGCTCGGCTCTAAACGAGCTCATTAAATTCTCGACATTATATAATCATAGTTTAATTTTTATAGAACAGATTACCTACAGATTTGAATGCAACATGTCCAATAGTTTAAAATACAAAATAATTATAAGAAATGTGAGCTAGGATGACTTCTTGACTAGACAGCGGTCTGTGAGAGAGAGAGGAGAGAGGAGAGGGAAAAAAGTAGAAATTTGAAAATTTGAAATGTTATTTTTTAGGGTTATGTGCACAGTAAAAGTCTGAAAAGAGAGAGTGTGTTATGTAAATTTAAGATGGGCTCAATGTGCCACGGTTGTACTTGTTGGGTTTATTTTATGGCGCAACAATAATGACCCAAATTAAATTAAAACCTATATATAATTAAAGATACATTATATATATATATATATATATAAGTTGAGCTATGATACTTTTACAAGTATCACCATCATGGTGCCTATTAGGTTTTAAGCCATTAGATCTTACTTTGGATTATTAATGAGCCCTTGATTAAACACTATTCCACCTACCACCACCTACCACCACCTACCACACATCTCAACCTCACATCTCTCCATCCAAGGGCTAAAAACACACAAGTATCCCCCATGATACTTTACAAGTATTCTAGCTCCTACTACTATATATATATTATAATATATTAATATATCTCGAGCTTTTCGAGCTTTCGGCCTAATTCGAACGAGCCGAGTAATACTCAACTCGGCTTGAAATGAATTTCGAGCCTTTTATTTTGTTCAACTCGGCTCATTTAATTTCGAGTCGAGCTCGAGCGAGCCAAATATCGAGCCGAACACGAGCTCGAACGCGAGCCGCTCGCGCGTTTGCCAGCCCTAACCACACCCGACGATATCTGTAGGGCTAAGGAGCACACCACCGGCAATACCTGCACATCTATATGTCCACTTCTATCTGATACCTTTTACTTTTGCTGTTATAGCTTAAAATAGAACAGTTATACCACTCCTCGGAACATTTCTGTAGGGCTAAAGAGTACACCCATATACCTGCCTCTTCTATCTACTACTTCCTATATGGCAGCCTTGGATTGTGTGATTATAGCTTAAAATGGAACTGTTATACCACATTCCGGAACATCTGTAGGCTAAAGAGCACACCGCATATCTGCCACATCTAAATGTCCACTTCTATATGGTACCCCTTTACTTGCTGAAGCTGTTATAAAGCTTATAAACAGTTATACCACTACTCTCGGAACGTCTGTAGGGCTAAAGAGTACACCATACTACCTGCCACTCTTCTATCTATCTTATTTTCATATGGAGCCTTCTCAGGTTAGTGCGGTATAAAGCTTAAAATAAACAGTTATAACCACACCTCGTGGAACATCTGTAGGGGCTAAAAGCAGCAACCCACAAACTACTGCTACATCTATATGTCCAATTCTATAAGGGTACCCTTTATTGTGCTTTATAGCTTAATTATAGAACAGTTATACCACACCTCGGAACATCTTGTAGGGTTAAGAGTACATCCGTATACCTGCCACTTCTATTATATCTACTTCATATATGGTAACTTTGGGTTGTTACGGTTATAAGCTTAAAAGGAACAGTTATACAACATCCCGGAACATCTGTAGAATAAAGAGTACACCCATATACCTGCCACTTCTATCTATCTACTTGCTATATGGTAGCCTTGGGTTGTGCGGTTATAGCTTAAAATGGAATGTTGTACCACACCCTCGGAATATCTGTAGAGCTAAAGAGCACACCCACAATATACCTGCCACATCTATATGTCCACTTCTATATGGTACCTTTTACTTTGCTGTTATAACTTAAAATAGGACAGTTATACCACTCCTCGAACATCTGTAGGGCTAAAAGTACACACCCATATACCTGCCACTTCTATCTATCTACTTCTATATGGTAGCCTTGGATTGTGCGGTTATAGCTTAAAATCGAATAATATTACAACACTCCGGAACATCTGTAGGGGTAAAGAGCACACCCAAATACCTGCCGATCATATGTCCAATTCTATATGGTCCGCTTTACTTGTGCTGTTATAGTTTAAAATAGAACAGTTATACCACTTCTCGGAACATCTGTAGGGCTAAAGAGTACACCATATACCTGCCACTTCTATCTATCTACTTCTATATGGTACCTTGGGTTGTGCGTTATACCTTAAAATGGAATAGTTATACACACCCCGGAACATCTGTAGGACTAAAGAGCACACCACTCACTCACTCTATATGTCCACCTCTATATGGTACTTTTACTTGTGCTGTTATTTAAAATAGAACAGTTTATACCATCCTGGGAACATCTGGTAGGGCTAAAGAGTACACCATAACCTGCCACTTTTATCTATCTACTTCTATATGGTAGCTTGGGTTGCGCGGTTGCTTTAAAATGGAACAATTGTACCCACCCCGAGAACATCTGTAGGGGTAAAGAGCACACCAAATACCCGCCACATCTATATGTCCAATTCTATATGGTCGCTTTACTTTGTGCTGTTATAGTTTAAAATAGAACAGTTATGACACTCATCGGAACATCTGTAGGGCTAAAGAGAGTACCCATATACCTGCCACTTCTTTTTATACTTCTATATGGTAGCCTTGGGTTGTGCGGTTAACTTAAAATGAAATAGTTAACCACACCCCGGAACAATCTGCAGGGCCTAAAGAGCACACCCAAATACCTGCCACATCTATATGTCCACTTTCTATATGATACCATTTACTTTTGTGTTATAGCTTAAAATAGAACAGTATACACTCCTCGAACATCTGTTAGGGTAAAGAGTATACCCATATACCTGCCACTTCTATCTATCTACTTCTATATGGTAGCCTTGGGTTGTGCAGGTTATAACTTAAAATGGAACAGTTATACCACACCCGGAACATCTGTAGGGCTAAGAGCACACCAAATACCTGCCACATTTATATGTCCAATTCTATATGGTCTCCTTTGCTTGTTCTGTTATAGCTTAAAATAGGAACAGTTATACCACTCCTCGGAACATCTGTAGGGCTAAAGAGTACACCCATATAACCTGCCACTTCTATCTATCTACTTCTATTGGTAGCTTTGGGTTGTGCGGTTATAGCTTTAAAATGGAATATATATCACACCCCGGAACATCTGTAGGACTAAAGAGCAACCCAAATACCAGCACATCTTTATACCACTTCTATATGGTACCCTTTACTTGTGCTGTTATAGCTCTAAAATAGAACAGTTATACACTCCTTGGGAACATCTATAGGCTAAAGAATACACCCATAAAGTGATTAAGGAGGACTGAGCGCTAACAGAAAGGTGAATCTGACCCTTCGTTTGCTGTTGTAGTTCGACGACACTCAATACTTACCTGCGCCTCCTCAACCGCCAGGGATCATCAATCTCAGCAGGTGCCATTGCACTTTCTGAATGTCTATCTCCGATACGATAACTCTCATAAAATTATTTTGCCAAACATAATAAACTTTGGATAACATCTCATCTATGATAAAATCGCGAGAAAATGACATCACGGTAAATTGACATATTACATCAATAGGATAAATTAACTAGACTCTTATCAACAACTCACATTACACAAAATAAATCAAGAATATGATTAAGCAAAATACAAGATTACCAGTCATAAATTTCACATTGCACATTCACAATCATATATGAAAAATCTGTGAACGACCACTCACACTGTGCATAATTGTACATTGAAAATCATATATTATACAAATTGCCAGTACATTCACAATTGCACAATAATATATAAACACACTGTACAAGTACCAGTTAACAATTGCAAAATCCTATAACATTCAGACATCATCTCTTGCGACTATGCACTCAATCATAGAAGTATATGTCAGACAATAGGATCCTTTAAGATCGCACTGACCATATGAGTACGGAAGAAGGGAGGTCATTATCGACAATGATAGATCGGGGAGGCCGTTTCTTACGATTCTTTCGGCAAAAAGGCATGTGTACATGCCACAATCAACTTCGATGGAACCCTGTTGTTGACATTCCTTATGAAATATGACGTAGACGCGCCGATCCAGGGATTTGAAGGATGTGCTCAAAATAGAACGCAAACCATTTCGCCTTTCCAAGACAAAAAAAAGGGTTAATTAATTCAAACGAGTAGATAGTAGATGTTATTGTCCGCGTGAATAAATAACTAAAACACTCTGTCTACTGAGAATAATAAAATAATACCAGCCAGCTTGTGCCGCGTCCTGTGCCCGCGTGTGGCTCACAAAGAGTTCCAACTCTTTAAAACGCCGTTCTCTTCAAATCAATCAATAGCAAATGCCAACGCCAATTACTATATAACGGAATAAGTACATATCTACAAGTGTTGCAGGTTTGTGTATTTATTTCATCCAGAAAGTGACGTATAGATGCGGATCCAAATGCATATCCTTCCACAAAATCAGTTTGTTACTGGATTAATATATAGTGACGTATAGATGCGGAACAAGAAAGCGATGTTCAGAAAACAAGATAACATAGAAACAGAAAACAAATAGATAACAACTAATATAATAGAAGGCATCAAACTCACCGCATACTTCAGTTCGCAAGAAAATAGCCCCGTTGACTAAATTTATGTAATACTGTACAAAATATGTCTTAATTTCGACTATCGCATGCCGATAGTCACCATCGAATATATTATCAAGCGTGCTCGACTTTACACTCTTGCTCTGCCATTCTATGGTTTCCCTCTGCTGGCAGCTCTACCAAAATGGATATTTCCTCTGAACTAAAAGGAAGAAATGTTTCTAAATTCTAAAACAGTGTTCACAACTATAAACTTATTAGAGTGTTCTATTAACCTTTACATCTATCTATTATTAGATCAAAGTGTTCATAATTCTGCCACTGATAGGAGTTTCTATTTGCCCTAGGATTGTTATATTATGCATAAGAGGGTACGATTGCAATTCATACATGTTCGGAACCATAAAAAGAACATTCTAAACCCTAAACCCTAATAGAACTGCTCACTGTCACATGGATTGTGAATATATCCTATCAGCTGGCCTAAATAGAACATTCTAAACCACAAGCTTGCATAATAGAATTCACAATCAATGGATTGTGAACACTCCTATCAGGTGGCATAATAGAACATTGTAAACTCTAAACCCTAATCCTAATCATAAATTTCTTATCTTAAAATGCAACATAAAATATAATATACCAGCAAATATACCACCAGTGTCCTAAAATAAAATTAATCACCTATTCGGCGACGAAATCGGAGCACGCAAAGAAAATCCGCAGCTGCAACCCTAAACCCTCAAAATATACATTTTGTATTAAATTAAAAATTGAAAATAAAAGATTATAGAAATTTTAAAAAAATGCCTGTTTGAGTTGAATCATCTGTTTCGGTTGTGGCCGAATTAGCTCCGAAATCGTTCCCAATTTCGACACGCTCACCGACTGAAGGAATGCAAGCAGGTACTGGGATGGACAGGGGAGCAGTTGAGAGGCGACCTCCTACCAATGGAGAAAGGCGAGGCCGAGAGACACCTTCGAGACGGCTTCGGACACGAGATGTGTGGAACGAGCGCTGCCGAACTTCTGCCCGATGGAGTGGAGTGCCCTGCGAGCGAGAGTGAGACAAAGAGAAAGGGGAGAGCGCGAGATGACGAGAGGCGAGGGAGCGAGAGAAAGAGAGGAAGCGAGAGAGAGCGAGAAACAGAGATAGCGAGAGGAGCTGTGCAGGAGAGAGAAGTGTAGTAGGGTTTAATTTAAGTTAGCTTTAGCAAGAAGTAAAAAAGGTGTGAGGTTAGAAGCTACTGTGCTAGTGGGTTAATATCAGCCATTGGATCTGATAGTTGTAGGATATACACCTTCCTATAGGAGTACAGGTAGACTTTTCCCATGGACATTGATGCTTAATAAAAAATAAAAAAAAAAGCTACATAACAATAAAAAGAATATATACCAAGTAACAGGACGAAGATGTATCCAATGCCGTAAAAAATAAAAGATATATCAAATGCAGTGTTAATACATCAATTTTAATACCCAATTGATCAGCCATATTCAATCAGGTAAAAATTCTTGAAATTTGATGTCATAATAATAATTTCTCAAAGAAGGAAAATTATTTTTCATGTACCAGTTATAACATGAAAAAATGACAAAATCAAAGAAAATGATTTAGAAACAGAATTTATATAGAGAATTTGGATGAAAGGTCTAATTAATATTTTCTCAAACAAATTAAGTGCAGTAAGAATATCATATGATGGATATGATCTAATATTTTATATTCTATTGGTAAAAAAAGATGCAGAACTTAAAAAGAAAATATAAAAAATAAAAATTATTATAAAGTTTCAAAATATTGAGAGAGAAGACTCAAATTGACATTCTATTGAACATATAGAGAGAACAACCAAATCTTCCTTATGTAAGTTATGTTGCTCTCACCACATAGCAGAAGAGAGAAATCCTGCAAAGGGAGAGGAGCAGATGGGCGACGTACTAAGAGAGCGGCAAAGTGAGCTCACCTCTGCCTCATGCATAGTTCAGCTTAATTAACAGAAAAACACACTGCACTCATAAATAAACAAAGACAAATATCGAAAAGTAAAGAACATAAAGCAGTAAAATTAATAAATAGATTTATATGAAAGCAAATTAGCAAATAGTTGAGAGAATAACATCTCCAATCTATAAAATCCACTAATCAAATACATATCATGGTAAATAATATTTCATAGTAGACAATATTAAAGAAGCACAGTACATTAGAATGAAAGGGCAAAACAGACTTAAAAGAATAGAAAAATATCAACAAATATTAAAAAGTATTCTACATTTCACTATATTAAAGAAGAAAATAAAGCAAATATAAGAAAATAGGCAGGTAAAAACACAAAATAAAAGAAACACTAAAACATTAGTAAGAAAAACATCAGATCATCATTTAGAATAAAAAAGAAGAACTCAAAAATATAGTTCCATATAATAAACCAAAATATACAATTCAAAGAAAAACAAATCAAAATAACACATATTTCTATATACCATGAAGTTAGGAAAAAAAACACATAATCATTTTAGCACAAAATTAAGTTATATTTACTGAAAAAATAATCAAAGGCTCAAAATGTTTATGTAAATCATATACTCTTTTTCTTAAGAAAAAGAAAAGTCTCTTTCTATTAACACATAAATCAAATTTTGTGCATGTCTAATGGCTGCAGTAATTTTCATAAGGCGAGTCGTATTTTCATACCTTTTTAATACCTTTCTTGATGGATAATATAAATATAAATATAAATATATATATATATATATATATGAAAGTAGAAGAGAAAAGGCCTTATCTTCACCGACTTACATCAAAGAGTGATAGGGGCTTAAAGAAAACTTTATAACTCAACCCCAAAAGGTAGTATAAATGAAAATAAGGAACAAAAAATGAGCAATCTTTTTTAGAATATTAACTCAAATTATACATCAAAATGTTAGTTCACAAGAAAACTCATTTTGCAAAATAACAAATAACTACAAATAGTTGTTCACGAAGGAATAGACCATCCAAACTTATTCCAGTCATCTATTGAAAAGTCTAGATCTGTATCCTAAATTAGCACTTCCAAATTAGAAAAATTACAATCCATGCTGAGAAAGGGGCCATATCATCATAGCTTTAAGAAAGACCATCTAAGAAATAATAAATTAAAGAGAAAAGGAAGAAATTTTTTTTAGCTTACATACTACACTAACCTAGGGGCAAACCATGAAGAAATGAGAAATAATAATTTCCATATGAAGCACAGAGGGAAAGGCACATGAGAGTAAAAGAGGAACATATATTTTCATTAATAAGGTAGGTCTTATCAGCCCCAAGAATTAATGTAGAAAGAGCTCCAAACTTATTTCAAGATTTAGCTTTTATATATCTTTAATACCTTCTCTTTCTAACATACTACTGTAAAGTAGAGATTTCATATTTTCATTGCTCGAAGCTCTGCTAATCTGCTTAGGAAGGCCTTGCAAGACAAATTTTGCAACTTATTGCTCTATTATTTTTTTAGTGGTATTTGAAATGATACCACCTAAAATAAAGGTCGATGTGAATTATCGTAAGTATTGACATCCTTTACTTACAGTTCGATACACCGGGTGAATGGGCAATTTTTTTAGCAAATTTCTATAGGAAGTTTTTAGATATATATTCTTTCGTATATGCTAAGATCAAAAACTTAATAGAGTCATAGATTAAAAAGAGACTTTCAAATAAGTAATTCAAACAAACTTATAATTATAATTAGTTACAAATTCAGACCTACAGTGATCGAGGGTTTCAATATTGTCCATTAAAAATTTCAATTATGATAATTTAGTCTCCGTACTTTTGCCGCACAATTAAAACTCAACGACTTAGTCATATAATTAAATACTCAAAAAAGAAAATAGTGCATTCTTTTTTTTTCACTGCAGATATCTACTGAAAAAAAAGAGAAGCATTTAAGTGTCAAGTATTACATCAAGTTGAGCACAAATTTAAAGTGTCAAAAAGAGAAGCTTTCCTAGACATCTCCCTTGCCTTGTCCCGATTCCCTATCACTCGGCACATGAGCCCCGCGTCGACCATGGCGGCAGTCGGAACAACTCAAGGATGCGGTAGGAGTTGGTGCTATCACTGTCGTGGCCATTCTTGCAGCGCTTGCCCCACCGGAGGAGCACCACGGTCTCGCATAACGACCGCAGTATGCTGTACATCGTGCTCGCGACGCAGAGGTCATGCGCGTCAATGACTTTAGTGTTGACGATAACCAACAAAAAGGTCACAGCCGTCGGCGGGCTCGATGCTCGGCAGCTTCGTTGATGAGGCAGGAATGAAAGAGGTTGTGAGATAGTGATGTGATGGGGAAGGCGGGGGGAGGGGGCGCACTATAAAGGAGTGGGGGAAGTGTGATGTGAGTAGAGAGTAAAAATTAATGAGGTGGAAAGCCGTGGAAAGACAAAGCGATGGTAATGAGATGGAAAGCTAAAGAGCCACGACGTAATAGACGGGGAAGGTGAGCAGACACTATGGAGAAGGGAAGCACCGTGACGTTACAGACGGAGAAAGCGGCGTGGAGAGTGGGAATTGAGAGAGGGAGGACTCAGGTGGGTCCCACGGCAGAATTTAATTTAAAGAAAATATATGCCACATAGATTAAGGTATTGAATGCCCCAAATTAAGCCAAAAATGCCACAACTGACAGGTGGGTCTCACATCCCCCAAATTAAGCAATGGTTAACGAAATATGAATCGGAGACTAAATTTACACACACACACACACACACACACACACACACACACACACACACACACAAACACAAAAAAACTAAAACCAATACGATGCAAAAATGAAAAAAAAAAATCAGTAGAAGATGCATGAGATAATAAAGAGAGAGAAAGAGAGATGAATAAAATGTTTACGTAATGAAAATAAAAAAAAAATAAGTAGGAGATGAGATAATAAAGAGAGGGAGATAAAATAAAATACTTTTTACATTATATGATAACTAGTGCAGTAACCCGCGCGATGCGGCGGGCAGATAATATTCAATATCTAACTTTGATTTATTTTTCTTATCTTTGAAATCTATTAAATTACCAATTACCACCAAAACCAAAATTTAAGATCAAAATGTGCACTTTAAGCTGAGTAGAATGCTCATTGCAGAATCTTAGAAGAACCAATATGAAGTAAGAAATAAACATGTGCCCATATCCTCGAAGCATGAGGGATACTAAAAAAATAATAATACGAAACGAAGGAAAAACTCTGAGAGAAACCATCCAAACATGAAGCACTCTATCACCTACCAGAATACTATTTAACTAATTAATGTCTCTCAACTATCGATTCCAATCAAATTGAGCTCAAAACACAACGAATTTGAATCACTCCAACACAAAGTTCTCATTTTTAAACAGGAATATGCAACCAATTACTATCGAAAATCAAAATTTGAAACCACAATGTGTAATTAAACAGAATTGAGTTGATAAAATCAAAGGAACTTTTTTAAACCTTTACCTCAATAGCCGATTTACCGGTTTCTGAAGGAAACAAATATTTGTAATGATTGTATAATTGCCATCCAAAATGCCTCACTATATTTAAATAATTGAAAAGCATTTAAAAAAAGCCAAATTAGGAGCAAAATTAATAAGAGAAGAAGCAGTAGAAAAAATATACCATGCAAAAAGAGAAAAATATGTAGTGAAGCTTACAATCATGGTAGCAAGAAAATTATAAATTAATGCAAAAGGCTCCGATAGAAATTAACTCACATATATGTCCTATGTAGAAAAATACAATAAGAGAAAGAACAGAATAGTTGATGGATAAGAAAAGAATCCAATACCTGATACAAGGGTAAAAAGAAAAAGCAAAATGAAAGAAACTTCAGATTAATTAGAAGTTGCAGAAACAACAACACCATATAAGGTTTTGTGCAGTCGATAGACTTGATTTTCTTTTCCTTCTATAATATAACCTTCAGGTTGTTCAATGTAAACTTCTTCTTCAATTTCTCCGTTTAAAAATGCCGACTTAACATCGAGTTGATAAACTAACAATTCTAGTTGGCTTACTAGAGCAAAAACAGTTCTAACTGTCTCCATGCGTACAACAGGTGCAAAAGTTTCAATGAAATCCCTAAACATCAGCACTAAGAGAAGAAAAACTAATAGTAAAACAGGCAACATTAATAATCAAGCAGCAGTAACAGAGGAATTAGTAGTGGGTCAAGTGCAAAAAATAAAAAATAAAAATAAAAAAGAGTAAAAATAATATAGATGTATTGTCTCAGATAATCAATAAGTTATATCATTAATCAACAAAGGTGATTTCCACATTTGAACGTCATTGAAACAAATTATATGATAAATCAATAGTTGCAACGGTTGCCTAAAAAAGGCCATCCAAGTTGCCATACTATGCCAAAACTTTATTTTTTTAATAATTATTTTAAACTTTGTTTAATTAATTATTATTTTTTTGCATTATGCCATCATCGCCAATTAAGTAAGAAGCGAAAATTTATACATAAAAATTATGAAACTTATTAAAAACTAATTGAAAACATAAAGATATTATTAAAATGTAGTAAAAGTAAGTGAAAATATTAATTTTAAAAATAAATAAACTATAAGTAGTATATATATAAAAGATAAATAAATCGTAGTGTTATTATCTATGCAAATAATTAATTTCTTAAATTAATCGAAAAGTAATTGTAAACATAAAGGAGAAAAAACAAATAAAACAAATCTAACGCAGAAGTAATAGAAAAGCTTGCAAAACTTTATAAAATTTAAAACAGCTAAGAAGTATAGAAGAAGTCGCATAACTGGAAGCAGAAAGAAAATCGAATATTAATTAAAAGGAGCTGATGCTTCACCATAAAATTGGTAGCAGTAACAATAATTATAATATATTTTTTTAACTTTGTATTATCATACTCACATTTACTTTTGTATAGTAAAATTTTGAAAGTTAATTCGATGTGGCGAAGGGAGATGAAACCATAATGAATCAAAACCATTTTTCAGCCTGTAGGTGGATCAACCGTTGGAAATGAAGCAGCACTAATGGAAAGAGCGAGGAAGGAAGAAGGATTGACGTCACACCTTCAATTTTTCTTTATTAGAAAAGGCATGTTGGCTGTTGAAGCGACGACAAAGAAAGAAGCGAGCTGGCGAACCGGTTCAAAGCTGAGAAAAGGATCCAGATTTTTAGAGATCTCAAAAACCGGTTCAAAGCTGCGACCTTCCGTAATCTCTTGGCTCAGAGAAAAGGATATGGAAGTTCTTCTTAGAAGCGGAGATGTCGTAGGATGCATGGCAAAAGATAGCGTATGACCATTATATAAGCATTGAGAGATATGGGAGAAGTCGGACAACCCTTCGGCCCTAATGGAAACGGCGTGAAGGGAAGCAGGATCGATGTCGTTTGTGGCCCAAATTTTCGTCCATAGAAGAGGAACGACGGTTTTCGAAGCGGCGACAAAGAAAGGAATAAACCGACGAACCGATCCCATGCGGCTTTGGAAGACGTAGCGATAATGAATTGAGAGCATTTTAGAGTCGAGAGGTAGATCATTCGACGGGAATGAAGTGGAGCCAATGGAAATGGTGGGGAGGGAAGCAAAATCGGTGTCGCACTTGGCCCTTTTTTCTGTTCATAGAAGAAAAACGATGGCTTCCAAATTGATGACAAAGGAAAAAATGAACCGGCGATCCGGTTCAGAAGAGCACATGTTTTTTCAAGATAAGGATCTAGTTCAGAAGAGTATTTTCTCTCTAAACCCTATAACCAATAGGTGGGTCCCACATGCCATAATATTTAAAGAGAATCGAAAAAATGAGAGGCAGGTCTCGCATGCTTGAAGATAAGGATCCGATTCAGAAAAAGATTTTTTTTCTAAACCCTAAAACAATACGTGGGTCCCACATGCCCTAACATTTAAAGAGGAATAAAAAACTGACATGTTGGTCCCACATGCCCCAAATTAAGCCAAACATGCCACAACTGTCAGGTAGATCCCACATGGCCCAAATTAAGCAAAACTTGCCATGTGGACTTAAAATTAGATTTGAAAAATTGCAAATGCAGCAAAAACAAAAGTGAGGATTAAAGAAAAGGAGGGAAAAAGAGAAGAAGCAAAACCAACAAAAAAAAGAGTAAAAACAACATGATGTGTAGGCTCAGAAAATCAATAAGTTATATCAGAAATCAACAGAGGGGATTTTCACATGTAAAACATCATTGAAACAAATTGTAAGGTTGATCAATGGTTGCAACAGTTGCATAAATGCCATCCAAGTTGCCATACCATGCAAAATCGTTGTTGATATTCAATCATTATTTTTTTCATTCGGTCATCATCGCCAACACCAAAAGGAAAATCAGTGAAACAGCAGCAGTAGAGCCAACAATATTTTTTTAAAAAATAAATTCAAAAAGAATGAAAAGAAACCAAACCTAAAGTAAATCATAACCATTATTTCGCTATATTTGCAAAGGCAGGAAAAAGAAGTAGAGAAGCAAAACCAACAAAAAAAGGAGTAAAACAACATAGATGATAGGCTCAAATAATCAATAAGTTATATCAGTAATCAACAAATTTGATTTCCACATGTGAAATGTCATCAAAACAAATTGTAAGGGTGATCTGTGGTTGCAACAGTTGCCTAAATGGCATCCAAGTTGCCATACCATACAAAAACTTTATCGATACGTAATTATTAGATTTTTTTCGTTTGGTCATCATTGCCAACACCAACAGCAAATTCAGTGAAATAGCAGCAGGAGAGCTAAAAGCATTTTTAAAAAAATTAAACACAGAAAGAATGAAAAGAACAAAACCTGTAGCAGTATATCACCATTCTTGAGGGAACCATTTTTCTGGGACCATTTGTCCGAAACCTGTAGCAACAGTGGGACCATTTTTCCATCTAGAGGCGAATCATTTGCCAGGAATGAAGCGGTACTAATTATAAATTTTTTTTTTCGTCCATAGAAGAGAATAGACGGTTTTCGAAGCGACGACAAAGAAAGGAACGAACCGGCAAACCGATCTGATGCGGCGTTGGAAGACGAAGCGATAATGAATCGAGACCATTTTAGAGTTGAGAGGGGAATCATTCGATGGGAATGAAGCGGCGCCAATGGAAACGGCAGGGAGGGAAGAACGATGGCTTCCGAAGCGACGAAGCGAACCGGCCCGAAGCGACGACAATGGAAAAGGCAAACCGACAACGATGGCTTCCGAAGCGACAAAGCGAACTAGCAGCGAACCGGCCCAAAGCGACGAAGCGAACCGGCAGCGAACCGGCCCAAAGCGACGAAGCGAACTGGCTCGAAGCGACATCAATGGAAAAAGCGAACCGGCGAACCGCTGGACCCATTTTTTCAAGATTGGGTTCAAAAGAGTGTTTGCACTCTAAACCCTAAAACCAATAGGTGGTCCCCACATGTCATATATAATATTTAAAGAGAAATGAAAAAATGACAGGTAGGTCCCACATGCTAAAATATTTTCTCTAAACCCTAAACAACAGGTGGGTCCACATGCCCTAAATTAAGCCAAACATACAACAACTGACAGGTAGGTCCCACATGCACAAATTAAGCAAAACTTGCCATGTGGATAAAATTACGGGGATTAATATAGGATATAGATATAGATGATATCGTATTATATTATAAGATAATGATATCATATTATATTAATCCTACTCATAATCAAAACATCTAATAAAATAATATTTGAATTCTAGTGTAATCGGTTCAGCGTATCTGGACTTGAATTCGGATTAGTCATGAATTTTTATTTATTTATTTATAAATTTTTAAATAAAAGGATATAAGTAAAAAGATTAAAATAAAAGATAAAAGTAAAAAAAAGACAAAAGAGAAAATTAGAGATAGATGTTACAACATGCGATTTTTTTTTTTAAATGAAAAAAAATTTGGCATTGGAGTATTTATTATTGTAAAATAAATTTGTATTTATCTTTTTATGTTTTACAGGTTACGTTTTATTTGAGTTTTTTATTTTGGTGTACTTGGATGGCAGTTAATTATTTTTTTATATTTCAAATTATTTTACAAACTTAGATTTAATAATTTATTTTAAGATAAATTTATTTTATATGGATTATGTAATCAATTTTAAATTAACGCAGCAATTACTTTACAGTAAAGAGAAAAGACATGTTTTGAAAAAGTTTAAAAGAAAACAATTTTCTCAATTTTAATATTTAAAATTTTCATTACTTTTAATTTTTTTAAATTTAAAATAAATTTATCACAATGTATCTTAGCTGTATTATCGTAATTTAAGGAATCTCTGCACTTTAAAATATTTTGCACCCTTTAATTTATTTTTTTATTTTAGTGAGCTCAAGAATTTGGATACTAAGAATCATAATATAATGGCAACAACTCGAACTACTAATTAGGTTTCTTTTATTTTTATAAATATCTCTTATAGTTTAAATTATTTAAATCTCTTACAATGATCTAACATATAATTTTAGACTTATCTATATAAAGTATATTTATTGTTAAAGTTGTTGCTTATGAAAAGCTAAGTTATCTTTTACCCCAAAAAAATATCTCAAGGAGAGATTATTGCAATCGAATGAGATTAGTACAAGCCTCGAGTATGTGTTATATTCTAACTAATACGCTCTGCATCTTTATAGACGATGCAATCTAACTCTAAAAGTCCTTTGTCATTTAGCACCCGTTTGGTTTTAAAGACTATCTAATACTTTTAGACAAAACATAGTTATCTATACCTCTATACCTATACATTATTTCTCCTAAAGTTTTGCCATGTGACGAATCCTCCTGCACCGTTGGCTTCTCTCTTCTCACTCCCATCTCCATCCAATGCTTCATCTTTCTAACCCCCACCTCTCAATTAATGTATTTATATAGTCCCATCTTCACCCAATGCTTCATCTTCCTAACCCCCACCTTTCAATTAATGTATTTATATGATCTCATTTCCACCCAATGCTTCATCTTCCTAACCCCCACCTCTCAATTAATGTGTTTTCATGGTTTTATCTCCATCCAATACTTCATCTTCCTGACTTCCACCTTTCTATTGCTTTTACAAGAACAAATGAGTAAAATAAAGTTTCTTCATACTTTTCTTTTCATATTGTTTTTTTTTTTTTCCTTTTTTTCTTGGCGCACAAAAAGGGCTCATGTTTCGTAACTTTTTTAAATTTTTTTTAAAATTGTGTGTGGATTGAAATTAGGGTTTCGAGGATCGCGATGGGCACGGCAAGGGAAAACGATGATAAATTTAGAGTCAGTAAGGAGGAAGAAGCAGTGGATGTGGAAAAAATATACGGGATTGACATGGTTATGGCTAAGGAGGAGATCGACACTAGTGGCGAAGGCAATGTAAATATTGGAATTTGCCTTTTCGATGTCGATAGTACGATGAAGGTGTGTATGGGTAAAATTTTTTTTATTGCTTCTTTCATTATTGTTATGTGTGATTTATTTATCGAAATTATAAATTTTGCTATATCTATACCTATATCTATTTTATATATTATATTTATGTTATTGAAGTCTCATGTCAAATCAAAAAATTTATAGTTTTTATTCTATTTATATTTTATCTTTTATAGTATCATTCCGCCGCAATGCGCGGGTGATTTCACTAGTAATGAATGACTACAATATGATTTCTCAATATTTTGCTGATGTGGCACAACCACATTGCTTTAGGAGTCTTTTTTTTCTCACTTAGGCAGGCCCTCCTACCCTTTCTCTCTCGAATATTCTTCTTCCCCCTGTCTTTCTCCCTCTCTCTCAAGCCTTAACTTCCACCTCTCCACCTTCCCCTCCTAATCCCTCTCTCTCTCTTTCGAATCTTCTTCCATGTCCCCTGTCTTCCCCCCTCTCTTTCTCAAGCCTTAACTTCCACCTCTCCACCTTCCCCTCCTAATCCCTCTCTCTCTCTTTCGAATCTTCTTCCATGTCCCCTGTCTTCCCCCCTCTCTTTCTCAAGCCTTAACTTCCACCCCTCCACCTACCCTTTACAACAAAGGTATTAATTGCACAAACTCACAATAAAGGTAAATTTATATAGCACTATTCTACCAATCCTTAAAAATGTATATTTGTAACCAATACATGTTCCACATTAAAACAAGCAAAATTTAAAATATCACAGTACTGTTCTATTATACCTTAATAATGTATATTTGTAATGAATACATATTTTCTATCCTAAACCGAACAAAATTTAATAAAATGCGTGATGTATAAGTGTGTGACTGTGGAAGCAACTTCTAAACTTTAAACCCTAACCTTAACCTTAACCCTAAACTCTAAATTTATATAAATGCAATAAAAAATAATATATACCAATAGTTTCTAAAATTGAGTGAATCTGCTACTCGGTGATGAAGTCAGTAGTGCGGCAAAGGCGAATGTAAATATTGAATCCTAAACCCTAAAAATAGAAATTTTATATTAAATAAAAAAAAATAAAAGAACAAGATTATATAAATTAAAAGAATTTCCTTTTTGGGTTATGGCCGAGAGGTTAAAAATCGCCCCCAATTTCGACGCCCACGAGCAAATGAACGAGTGACAAATTCTGCGATAGATAGAGGAGCAGTTTGTAGTGTCATACAAACAACGAGAAGCAAGCTCCTACCAATGTAGAGAATGAGAGAGAGGGAGAACTCTGAGACGGTTGGAGTAGAATTTTCTATAGAGTACGAAAATGTGTGGAACGAAACAATCACAGCGTGAGAGGCGAACTTCTACCCGATGGAGAGAGGCGAGAGCGTGAGACAGAGGCGAGAGTAAAAGACAGAGAGCTCAGAGCTCACAGAGCATGAAATAGAAAGCTTCGGAGGGAATGCGTTGAATATGGGAAAAGATGGTGAGACTATACCAATTCTTAATAAATATTTAATTTAATCTCAACCATTAATTCTCAAGTTGTATGTTGTATGGGAAGCCTATTCCATTTTATATATCTGTGGCATAGTGCGGCTCGCTAGTAGTGTACATAATAATAAGCACACAAGCCGTGGAGCCGACTTCGTTCGCCAAAAGCTCTCCTTCCTGCTGCTGTCGAAACTAGAAAGAGAAGCTAGCCCGTCTCCGCTCCCCGCCTCTCCCCCTCGCCGCCGCCGATGGCGTCGGCGGAGCCGAGGAAGAAGCCTGCCCCCGGGCGCGGCGGCGTAGTCTCCCTCCCCCCGGGGTTCTCCGAGGAGGAGGCGCGCGTCCGCGCCATCGCGGAGATCGTCTCCGCCATGGCGGAGCGCTCGCGGCGCGGCGAGGACGTCGACCTGAACGCGCTCAAGTCCGCGGCGTGCCGCAAGTACGGCCTCGCCCGCGCCCCCAAGCTGGTGGAGATGATCGCCGCCGTCCCCGAGGCCGACCGCGCCGCCCTCCTCCCCCGCCTCCGCGCCAAGCCCGTCCGCACCGCCTCCGGCATCGCCGTCGTCGCCGTCATGTCGAAGCCCCACCGCTGCCCCCACATCGCCACTACCGGCAACATCTGCGTCTACTGCCCCGGCGGCCCCGACTCCGACTTCGAGTACAGCACCCAGTCCTACACCGGCTATGAGCCCACCAGCATGCGAGCCATCCGAGCCAGGTCTCTCTCTCTCTCTCCATCCCTAACCCCTCAATTTTGAATTCTCTTATATGCATGCGAAAAGGCTTCTTTTTTCTGTTATATGTAGAATACCGAATTCTGGATCGAAATAATTTGCATGCTGTACATACACAATACCAGCAATATTAGGTCATATTCAAGATTACCACAACCACAGCAAGCAAGATGAAACTGCTGTTAGTAATCATAAGATTGTTCGCACTTACAATGATATACACTCGCATCCTATCTCAAAGTACGGCCTCGCCCTATGAATTGCCCTCTTTCATCATTGATCGAATAACGCCATGTGGCGAAGCCCTGATTTCGTACTGGGAGTACAGTTAATCAAAGATTTCTTGGTATATTTGAAACCATAATTGGTGCCAAATAACCACACTAACAATTTTTTTTTTCCTGTTTCCTATAACATAGCCAACTCTTTCCGTAAGAAGGCATTTTTGGCTTATTCAAATGAAAAACATAGAGCACCGGCAGGTATTTAAAGAAAGATGGTGTTAAAAATACATTTGTGGCTCTTGCTAGCTTACTTTCTTTTGATTGGAGATAGAAAACAAAAGGAAGGCAGGTAGTATAGACAATAGAAGGAATACGTGACAGAACTAACAACCATAGATTTGCTCCAACTACTCCCTGCTGCATAGTATGCGGTGCCGACAAATTTCTTCGTACTTCCCATGATTGATCTCTCGACTCCTTATACTTGCGGATTGCAATTATGAACCATCTACCCTACTCGTAAGGGCATTTGAATTTTGAATGGGATTCCCATCATGGTTAAAGGTTATGTTGGGTCAACATCTGTCTGTGTTTCTTTTGCTCTTGTAGCGGCTGATGTGCTTAATTTTTATCAGTGTAGTGCTGTAGTGTATAACTGACGTGGTGTGTTGGGTGTAGGCAATAGTTTCTTATGCAGTGAAGTTAAATGCTGCAATTATAGAAGTTGTGCCTTCTAACTTGATAAATCATTTTTTTCTAAAGGCATGTTTAACATTGTAGAGACAACCAATGCAACTTACCGATTTTTTGTTTTTTGAGCTCCAACCTTATAAAATTGAATGTTGGTGGATGGTTTTTTGTGATGTTAAATAAACCTCCTAACTACAAGTACGGTAATAATGATTTGAATCTATGATTCTTTTGTTTCTTTCTTTTACTAATATGAAATGTTACCACTGTACTGGTTTAATCCTGTATATGGTTTAGTCAGAAAGTCAATCTTGTGAATATAACTTAGGAGTGAGACTATTTATCTGATATAAATCTATTATGTTATTTGCAAAGTAGTTGTTGCTCCTTAATGTTTAAATAAGGCTAAGGGTGTAATGTGGGCACTGGGCTGTGCCATGCTGCTATGACCCACATTTACCTGTGCCGTGCCAACATGATTCGCAGTCAACCATGCTGAAATAGATCTGAGACCGATTTGGCATTGCACAGGACTAAAACTATGCCTTGTTGTGTCGGGCCGGCTTTCCTAAATCAGCAGCGTAGCGTGGCCACTTGGTTTGGACGTACCGGAGTATTTTTTTTTTCTGTTTTTTATATAATTTTATAAAAATTTAAATAAAAAATGGACCAAAATGAATCCCAATACCCTATCTTTTCTAGCTATTGGGGGGATATTTTGTCTTAGAAAACAAAAAAAATATTTCTATTGAATCCTTTGGGACTTGTTTCTATCCCTTCCAAAGTCTTAAGGAGAGTAAGTTTTGAACCAAGGTCGAAGGGCCCAGGACCAAGTTGCCAAGGCAAGAAAGCTCAATGGCTAGTTCTACAATCTACATTCTCGAATAAGACCATGCTAGGGCCACTACCACGCTTAACCAAACTAGCATTTCTTTGCGGCTTTGACCTGCTCTCTTATTCTGATGCTAAGATTGAAAATCCCTAAGAACAATAATGAAACAAATCAGACAATAATAACAACTCCAACCTTTGTTGCACTCCTCCATTATTTATTCGCAAATAATCTGCTATAGTGCTATAATAAAGAAAACAATAATAGTTTGATTTATAGTGACCAATAATTATGACCTATCACTTGAAAGAAAGACTCTTCATTCATATTTCTTAACCAACATCCAATCAAGCATCACCAACTAATTGGGGAGTTTGATGGCACTATCGAGAAGCAGAAGCTCAAACTATAAAGAGTGGAGGAGGAGAGATGATACTTCTGGTGATTATATAATCGATTTTATTGTGTGATTCCTCACACATCTTTGTGTGTTGGTGTTGTGTGCGCTCGTATAAGAGAGAGAGAGATTCAATTAAGCACAAAAGAGTTAGAGAGTTCCTTTGTAATATCAAGCATTCAAGTAAGCAATAAAGAGTCGGAGGGTTCATTTGTAATATCAAGAGAAGGAAGTTGGAGCAAGAATAAGGGAGATGACACTTCATTATGCGATTCCTTTTGATATGTGTGTGGGCGCTAGAGAGAGGGGGGAGAGAGAGATATGAACGATGGAGGATCTTATATTTGGTACTAGTGGGCTTGTCAGGATCAAAGAATGGGCACTTATAGTTCATTAAGGTAGCGTTTGGTTCGGGTATAAGCAAGAACTAGCTATTGCAGGGATAGGTACAAGTATGGGGATAAGCAAAATAGCGCTTGGATGAAAATTGGGTTGTTCCCGGGGATAAGAAAAATAGCGTTTGGATAGATAATATGGAATAAGAAAAATAGTGGGTAGTTATATATAGAAAATGGAGGTGTTGGTGGGGATAATTATACCAGCTTATTTTAGGTACCTAAGAATTACTATTCTCGGATAAAAAATTTGCGTTTGGGTATAAAAGGGGGATAAGGGGTTATCCCTCCCCTTATCCCCAATCCAAACACTCTAAATGTATTTTGCACAAAAGTTTCCATATGATTGACATCAATTCTAATGTGATTGTGAGATTCAATTTAAGAAAGAGTATTCTAAGAAGTGTATGAATAGAGGGGTAGATGCTGCAAAAAACTTGATAGGCCCAGAATTTTTATTCCCTCATTTATAGACATATATGGAAGTCTGTGTAAGAACATATACGTAATTTTAGTTCTTTGATCATGTCTATTTCTAATTGCAAATTGTAAGTTGATGTCATTACTTTCTAAGAAAGAAGAAAAAGGATTCTTACCTTAATCTTGAAATATGAGATTTTCATATTGTTATATTTGGTTTAGATTTGTAGTTATCTAAATTGAAGTTAAATCCTAATCTAATTGGGATAAGATAATTTAGATTAGTTTGGGTTTTATGGATTATAAGTAAGAGGCTAATCCTAATTGAATAAGAATTAGACTTGTATTTAGGAGTTGAATTAGACTCTAATTTGCAGATTTGTATTATATATACATGTTGCGGCCAAGCTAATGAAGCCGAGGACTGAAATTAAAGAAGACATGCTCTAATTAATAAGGTTGCTGTTGGTGTTTGCTTGAGGGGACTCATGTAATTGCACCTAGCCAATTCAAGAGGTAGAGCCGAGCCATATTGTATGGGCGCACGGTATGAAGGTCCCGTATGCGGTAGTGTGCATCGAATTATTTATTTTGATTTTGGGGCTCTTTGAGAGATCTTCTTGTACTCCGCCTTTCGACATTAATAAAGTCTTTGCTCCGTCTTTGCCCATGGACGTAGGCCGGTGGTCGAACCATGTTAATCTTGGTGTGCTCTTTCCTTTTTCTTTTCTCTTCCTACATTAAGTATTTTTCTATATCTACTTTTCACCGTTCCGATTTTAACAAACTGGTATAGAGCCGGATTGTTCGTTTGGGTATTTAAGATGTTGACGAAATTTGAGATCGAGAAATTTAATCGCTCCAGCAGTTTTGCTTTACGGCAAGTTGTCGTTTTGATGCAACACAGGTTGCAAAAGGCGTAGTTGGAGAATGAGAAGATTGGCACTTCAGAGAACCCTGCAGATTTGCTCATTAAGTTTTTTGGTGATCAAGTTCAAGTACTTTGTAAACTTGATTCACATGTGCAACAGCACTTCAGGAGTTTTTTTTTTGGGTGTTCAAGACGTCGACCAAATTTGAGATCGAGTAGTTTGATCACTCCAACAGTTTCGCTCTACGGCAAGTTGCTGTTCTGATGCAGCAGAGGTTGCAACAGGCGTAGTTGGAGAATGAGAAGATTGACACTTCAAAGAATCCCGCGGATTTTCTCATTTAAGTTTTTTAGGTGATCAAGTTCAAGTATTCCGTTAACTTGTTCGCATGTGCAATAGCACTTTAGGAGTTTTTGGGATTTTGGTGGAGAAGATAGAGAATTCAATCTGAGGTGAAGATTGTTAGATATGCCTCGAATTCTAGAACCGCAAGATTTTCTAACCCTATTCTATTTTGATTATCACATTAAGTTAAGATTATACCTAATATTATTGTCAAATAATTTACCAACTATTCATTTGGAAAACATTTCAGTACTAATGTAGTCGTAGAAAGAGTACCATGTTTTGCCTGAGATATTCTTAATCTTAGTAGGTTTGTATTCCTAGTTGTATTAGAATTTAGCCACTATTATAATTATACCCTTTATTCTATTAATTTGGTGCGGCAGATGAAAGGGAGAACTGGTGTATTTTTGGGATTAGGGTTTTGCGAGAGGCATATTTTGTACACTACTTTGATTATAATGAAGTTCTCCTCTCCGTCTTCACCCATGGATGTAGGCCGGTGGCCGAATCACGTAAATATTGTGTGCTTTATTTTTCTTCTCTTTTTCTCGGATCTCTTTTGGTATTTTCGCTTCCGACGAATTAGATCTTTTCCGCCTTTGTTCTAACACAAATTCTAGTTTAATCTTATGACTTTGGGCTGTTTGATTGCTGCGGTTCCACTTGTGAGAATTGGCGAAAGTAATTTTACACTACAAGTAATGTTATCTACCCAACCACTTCTTTTTTTAAAAAAGAAAAACACGCATATGTTTCTCTATATTGGGGGTAGTTTTCCTGTTATAGGATGACAAAATTTGGAACTGCGGTTTTCAACTACCTGCAACTAAACACAACATCAATATGTTGGATCATTCTTATCTACACATTACAAGCAACAAGCAAGATGGGTGTAATTGCATATACTGCCAGGTCAAATGCATGTATCTTTAGTTATACTGTATTACAAGTTTACAACTCCATTTAATTGAATGACTCCTATAACTATATTACAAGTTTACAACTCCATTTAATTGAATGACTCCTTAGATTATTTACATACCATTTGATTTTGTGAGGATATTCATGCGTTGAATTCCCTTTTTCCATTGCAAATTTGCAAATTTCTCAAGCTATTTTTGGGCTATTATTGAACTGATCTTAAATAGTCTTATGTCTGCAGGTACAATCCGTATGTCCAAGCTAGAAGCAGAATAGATCAGCTTAAAAGGCTAGGCCATAGTGTGGATAAGGTTTTCTTTGAATTGAATTGCATATTTACATCATAACATGCGAAAGTATTTGCTTGTATCTTATGTTTGATTGTCTGCAATATGCAGGTTGAGTTCATTTTGATGGGAGGAACTTTCATGTCATTGCCTGCAGACTATCGTGATTATTTTATCAGAAATCTCCATGATGCTCTATCTGGGCATACTTCTGCTAATGTTGAGGAGGCTGTTTCTTATTCAGAGCATAGTGCCATCAAATGTATTGGCATGACAATTGAGACGTAAGAAACCAGTAATTTGCTGTGCTTGCATATGTGCTTAAATGATATACTATTTTATTGCTTTCATATTCTCCAAATAAACAACCGTACTCTCATCTTTTTATTTAATGATATTCATGCTGCACCATTGGTATTGTTTATTAAGTCATAAGTTATTGAGAACCATCTGATGATATTGCTTTATTGATTGAGCACAGAAGACCTGATTACTGTCTGGGCCCACATTTGCGTCAAATGCTGTCTTACGGTTGTACCCGACTGGAAATAGGAGTTCAAAGCACTTACGAAGATGTTGCTCGTGATACAAATAGAGGTCATACAGTAGCTGCTGTTGCTGATTGCTTTTGTTTAGCAAAAGATGCGGGTTTTAAGGTGCGCATTACTGCTCTATGCCTTTTAAATGTTTTAGATACGGCACAAGCATATAACATGGATTGATGTCATTAGGTATTGAATATCACGATATCCTAGTTAGTTCAAAAGCTGTTTTGGATGTGTAGATGGATGGTGATGAGTCTTCAGTGACATTGTGTTTTAATGAATTAGACTAGTCTTGATCTATAGAAATAAAAAATATGAATATTTTGACAGATCTCTTTGTTGGACTGTTGTGGTGATGTGGTCTATAATCTATCTTCATTAAACATAGAAATTGTGACAGTGACTATGTGTGCATTCATCTACAGTTGTACCAACAGCAAGTTGACGTATTCGACTTTTTTTTTAAAAAAAGAAAGTCGGTATGCCAATTTGCTGTGGAAAGAAAGAACAAACAAGTGTATAATGTTACCAAGCCTTTCAGCGGGAAATATGTCCTTGGGGTGGCTTGGTTTAGTTTGAGCAATTTTATATTGCTGTCTTTTCCTTGTTTAGTTAATATTTTCTACTGTAGAAATATCTCAAAGTTATTGCTGGGAAGGGCATTCTTCTTGTTCAATTTCGGAACTGCATATTTAGAGAATGTGCAGATTCTATTGGCTGACAGCCGTGTGTGCTGAGTCGTCACGATATAATCCATCGTCCTTTGTACTGACCCTCTCTCTCTTTCTGACGTTTTCTCCAATATATGCAATAAGTTTCTGTTTATTTTGGAAATACATTTGTTTCCTTTTTGGTTTGCTTCATCATTATGTATTTTGGGTTTTATATGTATCCAAACTCTGATATTCTGGAGGATCCAAGTGCTGAGGCATGAGGGCGTGCCGGGCACTTGCCTTATGGGGCACTTGCCTTATGGTGCTGTGCCAATTTACGTCATTGAAACAATACCTGTGCACCGACGCATTTTGGAATAAAGATTTTTTTTTTTCTTTGGCTGTAGTATAATCTAGTTGTATTTAGAATATTTTTTTTATTTTATTGCTTTAATTTCTTGCTAATTTTATCAAAAAAGGCTTTTGAGTTGTGTCATCGGCACGGAAGTCGTATTTTACCAATACCTTTGTCAGCACAATACATCATGGTGGGCACGACCCATGTCGATGGGCACTTATATCCGTGGTTCTATATTTCATTCACTGCTAGAAACTAATTATACTTATGTCCTTGTATATCCGTGCATAATTTGCATTGTGCTGATTATCTCTTGTAGAAGTTAACCCTAATCTGCTAGGATTGAAAACCCTAATCTAATACGAATTAAAACCTGATCATAACACTCTTTCTTACAGAAGTCAAGTTAGTGTTTTGAACAAAGTCTTGTTGTTAAAATTGATTAGCTGCTTTTGCATGTAGTTGGTAGGAAACTACACTCCTGACCTGCTTGGATGTAAAAACAAGTTATCTGTTTGATGAGGATGTTTGTTGTGATTTATCATATTTGAAAAAGGATTTTTTTTTTTACCTGCTGCATATGCTATGCGGACCTGTTTTATACTTGCAATCGACAAAATTTTAGATGTCCCTTTTAAGTAAACAAAAGAATCATGCTGAATGACATGTTCACGCATGGCTTTCTAAGTAGGAGGGCTATAATTTGGTTACTTGGGCATCGCACGAAGCTTTATATCAAACTCTTAAAAGAAGAAAGTATAATGAGAGGTGGAAGACAAAATGAAATGGATTTCACTTGACTGTTCTGAACCTGACAACTATCATGCCAAATAAAGGAAAAACATATAAGCATAATGATGCACACAATTGTTTTTGTGGTATGTATCGAACTTGTGTCTTCTGTGGTTACTGGATCATATAGTAAATGAATGTTTTACAACCTTTATTTTATTCTCTGTCTGCACAAAAAAATTTATGGGCCTGTCTAGTTGGATTTGACTATAGTTGTTTGGGTAGAGCTGCTGTTCAAGAAGTCCTGAACACTTGGGCCTTGTTCGGTCCCTCTTCCTCCCAACCCCCCCCCCCCCCCCCCCNGATTAAATGTGCCAACCTGTTGACTTCTCTATCCTTGTTATTGTTGGTTAGCTTGCAATGTGCTTTGGCTGGATGCAGACGAGCATCTTCTTTCTACAAAAAAAAAAAAAAAAAAAAGGTAGTGAAAAAACTGCTACTTAGTTTTGTTTAGTTTTAGTTTTTGTTTCTAGATTACAAATTTGCAGAACTTCCGTCGTGGCACCATCTGAAGGCCTATTCAATTGCTCAGAATTCGAGTTTGAGTAAGTATAAAATGTTACTGAAAGTGATCCTAGTTTTTGAATCATCCTAATAGCTTCTGGCTGAAGCTGAGAAGAAGAAAATTCTGGTTGGAGCTTTCGCTTTTGGATCTCAGAAGCTCACTTCAACTTTCTGCTCTAGCCAAACTTTGCACTCTTTGTTGACCAAGGGCCTAACTTTACGAAGAGTAATGTGACACCATAGGTTTAGTCCCACATTCGATAGAAAATCCATGCAGCCTGGGTATATAAGGGTGGATATTCCTATAAGTTATAATCGGGCTTAAGCATTTTGGGTCAATGGTTTGGGTCCAAAGAGTTATTGGACTAGTTGGTCAGGTCGTTACAGTTCGGTATCAGAGTAGGTCAGGCAGCCGAAAGTGTGAGACGAGGTCTCACATGGCTTGGTGATCTTGTGTGTGGTTGTGTGATTGAGCCTGATCAGGACATCAGGGCTTTAAAGGTAGGGAGTTTGTGACACCCCAGATTTAATCTCACATTGGATAAAAAACTCATATAGCATAAGTATATAAGGGTGGGAATCCTTAGAAAAAATAACCGGGTCTAAGCATTTTGGGCAGTGGTTAGGGCCCAACGAGTTATTAGTGTTGGTGTGTTGGGTCGTTACAAGTAAATATTTTAACAATTGTCCTATTCCGATGGGCTTGCCATCTGTGATGCATACTACAGTTCTTTTACTTGTTAGTGTTGATGTCTATGATTATTATTTTTTAATCTTTTCATTTCTGTGAATGTTATATCCCTAAAACTCATGTCATATTTTCCGTGAAAACTACTAATTTACTGGGGATTATGCATAGTTCAATTCTTTTACTTGTTAACGTTGTTCCGTTTTACCTCATGTGTAATGCTGTATAACCTGCTAAGGATACATCAACTGCTATGATATTCAGTAACGCTTATTTTTTTCTCCGGAGAATTTTCATCATACATTGTTATGTACAAGTTTATGATCTTTGTTTACAGCAACATCTAGAAATTCCTGTTTGTTAACTTACCTTACTTGTTTTCCAGGTTGTTGCGCACATGATGCCAGATCTGCCGAATGTTGGATTTGAAAGAGATATGGAAAGTTTTCGAGAATTTTTTGAGAGCCCAGCTTTTCGGGCCGATGGGCTTAAGATTTATCCGACCCTTGTAATTCGTGGAACTGGTCTGTATGAGCTATGGAAAACTGGCAGGTAATGGGTTTCTGTTGCATTCAGCGTCTATTAAAGGATATGTATATGTACCATGTAAATCCTCGTATGGAGGTTGCTATGTGTATTCTAATGGATTTGTGCGATCATCAGTGGAAACTGTTGCTTCTTTGACTTACATATTGAGAAAGAGTACATTCTGTCCAGAAGTGAACAATTAATTTTGAACTAGAAGACAGAAAAAATAATTGAGAAATATTCAATTTTTATCCATTACTGTTAATTATGATTGATTTCGGTAAACAAGCAACTTGAATTGATAAGTTCTTTCTTGTGTTGTCAGGCTTATTCCACATTTCATAGACCTAGAGTCACTATTGGACTTAATGTTCCTAGCAGTTCTGTTACTTCTGTGTTACAGGTACAGAAATTACCCACCGGAACTCCTGGTAGATATTGTCGCAAGAATTCTATCATTGGTGCCACCATGGACGCGTGTGTACAGAGTCCAGAGGGATATCCCTATGCCCCTCGTCACTTCTGGAGTTGAGAAAGGCAATCTGCGAGAGCTTGCTTTGGCTCGCATGGAGGATTTGGGGTTAAAGTGCCGAGATGTTAGAACACGCGAAGCTGGAATTCAGGTCCTTCGATGTTTCCTAATTACTAGTCTATTCACGGAATGGTTATATCATTTTTTATCTTTTTCCCTGACACTTGTTTTCAGGACATCCACCACAAAATTAAGCCTGAAGAAGTTGAGCTCGTGCGGCGTGAGTATGCTGCAAATGAGGGTTGGGAGACCTTTCTCTCTTATGAAGATACTCGCCAGGTAGTTAATGAAAGCTAATCTCTATCAAATTCTTTTTGGTGGCAGTGCAAATCAACTTACTGTTTTTCTTATGATTTGTGACACTTCAGTAAAATTTTCCTTTGTTTTCCTTCTGCCTATTTGATTTTGAAGTTGAGCGTTACTTTTTTGTTTCTGTCAGATCAATTAGCTTTTGCTGTAGATTTGTCATTATAATCTGATACATGGCTCTGCTCGTCCGTGTTTCAATGGTTTAGTGCAATTTATTTCTCTTCTGTGCATTTTCTTCTTTTTCAGGATATTCTTGTTGGTCTGTTACGCTTACGTAAATGTGGCCGCAATGTAACATGCCCTGAGCTTGTTGGGAGGTGCTCTATTGTTCGTGAACTTCATGTTTATGGAACCGCTGTACCAGTGCACGGACGTGAGGCTGACAAGCTGCAGCACCAGGTAATTTGTTTTTTTATTTTCTGCTGTCCACACTTCTCTTGTTCCCACATTTGCTTAGTATAGTGAAATATGAAAGAGACATTCAGCTTTCTAGCTTGTACGGTATAAATCTACTTGTGTAAGTATTACATAATTGGCATCGATATAGATGCTGAAGAAATATGCACTGTAAATAATACCCCAAGGTGGTATGTATCTTATAAAAGCTGTTACAATCATGAGTCGCAAGATGACTACTCCGAGACGCTAAACAAATTCACTAAGACTGCTATAACTCGTAGTCATATGATATGGACCTCAAAAGCCTCCTTGCCTCCATTCACATTGTATGGCTTCATGCCTTGTTGCCGCATATTGGGGAATGGCTTAATACAGTATCCTGTGTAGCTTTAATTGTTTTCACATGGGATAGTCAAAAGTAGCATGATAAGTTGTTGACGAGTGGGTTAAAGAAATAAAAAAAATCCCACTCTTCGAGGATCTGATGCATCACCTTACCGGTGGAATCGGCTATTCAAAATAATAGGATAATTAAGCTTTCATGATTACTAATCACAACTGTGAAACCGCATGCAACACAATTCAAAAGAGCCCTAGGTGTAATTCAAGCATGTCCTTTTCTTGGTTCTTTCTTGTTTGAAATGGCTATTATTCAGAGATTGTCCAATTTGAAGTTTGTTGTTAGACGCCGTTTTTGTTGGTATTTGCAAATTATAGGTTTAGTTTAGAGAAATCTAAAGGTCATTTATCCTGAACTTCATTATTTAAAAACTTTTTCTCCCGTCACATACAGGGTTACGGAACACTATTGATGGAAGAAGCAGAGCGCATTGCTCGTAGGGAGCATCGGTCCACGAAACTGGCTGTAATATCTGGTGTTGGAACTCGTCACTACTACCGCAAACTTGGTTATGAACTCGAAGGACCCTACATGGTGAAATGTTTAGTATAACTTTTGTTTTGCGTCGTTACTTTTGTATTCTGTAAAGATTTTGTAAGATTTTTATGGAAAGGTCAATGTATAATTAGTGCGCGAGGTCATTACGAACAGAAATAGTTTGCTCATCTTTGAATTTGTTTAATTGTGGCAGAGGTGTTCTCTAGTTTAAATCCAGAGTTAGCTCTGTTGAGTTTTTTTTTTTAACTCGAGAGGTATAAATGCACATTTTCACATAACCGCCCCATACTGTGTGGGCTTTGTAGAGTTTGGGGTGTTTGGATTTAGGGATGTCAATTGGTATGGATATTCCAAATTTTATTCAAGCCCGAATTCGAATGTACTGGATTTTTCTGATACTAAATGGATATATTTTCGGATATAGCAGTCAAAAACGAAAATGCGGCGGATTTATATTCAGGTATGGATTTTGATCGTACTACACTACCTGAATTTTAAAAATATAGATTTAATGTAATATATTTTGAAATATTGTAAAAAGAAATAATTATTTCAGGTTTGGGTTCTGGATTTTGGGTTCGGTCGGATTTGGATATGGATTTTTAAAATTCGTAGGATTTGGATTTGGGTTGGGGTTTTAGGTTTGATAGTCGAGTTCAAGTTTTAAAAATCCGACCCGATTTCGATTCGCTGACATTCCTATTTCGATTGGTGAAGTTGTAATACGGAGCTAACTTATGTTCTTTGTAGGCCCATCTTTACTTAAATTTCACTTTTATTTTTTGTTTGGAATGATGCAAGTGCTTTCAAAATTAAATTTAAACACTTTCATTGTTTGATTTCATGAAAGTTTAATTCTTAAAAAAAAGTGTTTAAAGTTCTCTTTTGTTAAATTGACACTTAATGATAAATTTTAATTTAATAAGTAAGCAAAATATAACCGCACAATAAATTCGAAAGAATTAGTACAAAATATTTTCTTTTTAACAAATAGCACTTAAAATTTAGAAAAAAAAAAATACAAGTGTAAAAAAGAAAATGCAAAAAATATAATAATAACACAAATTCTCAAAAATCAACATGAAATACTATAATTAAATAATTACAAAATAAGGTTTAATTTATATCGATCAATCATTATCAATATCAATATCATCAATCAATCATCTATCAATATGAGCTTATGAATCCGAAACCCTAACAAAGCCCTCCCCGTATTCGATGGGGGTCTTGCGACTTTTCGCTCCTCTTCGCCTTCGCTGCGATGGTCTCCCTTCCCTCTCGGGAACGCAGCGCCTTCTCTCTCAGGAACGCCATCCTCCGTTGAGAACGCAGCCATCTTTCCGTACGACGCGACGTCCCCCCCCTTTGCTCTCCCTTCGTCCTCTACGTCTTCGCTGCGCAGCCGCGGTTCCGTACGGTATGGCGCCCTCTCTTCTGCTCTCGCCCACGTATGCTGTCCCGTCCGGCTTTCTGTACAAGCGGGAGGGCGGCGTTGTGCCGTCGGCGGTGTGGGCCAGGTCTTTTCCTCCATCGCACATGCTTAGATGCATGGTCCGGCGTGGGTTCTCCTTGTGGTTTGGGGCACTTCTCCTCCCATACCCCTCCCCTACATGGTAGGTCACCTACCTCTCCCTTCCCCGTAACCCCCTCCATACCCCCCTCCCATGCTGCTACCCCGTACTCCCCTCTATACCCCTCTCCCATGCTTCCAGTACCCTCAAATTTTTTTTTCCGCATGCCTCCCTCACTCTCTCACCCTCACATAACCGCAACTCCTCCATTCTTCTCCTTCTCCCAGCCCCTCCCTCCTAGCCCTATTTGTTGGCTACCTTTGATCGGGGCAGCCCTCTCCGTGATCGGGGCTTCGGTGGGGCCCACAACGTCCGAACGGGCGGCGTGAGCGGGCGGCACGAGCGCGGGCGCGGGCGCGAGTTCACGCAGCCCGGGTTTTTTTTTTTTTTTTTGTAAACTTATAATTTGGCCCCCAGGGCCATCTCCGGCTCCCTCTTCTCCATCCTTTGCCCCGCACGCCCACGCGGGCGCGAGCCAGCGCGGATGCGAGCTCGCGCACTATGGAAAAAACTGGCTAGATCTAACTCTTTATTTGCAAATTACTAAAAGCATATATATTGCTTCATTGTCTCTTCATTTGCAATTTGAATCTTTTTCTAAGTCTTCAGTATAGGATACATTCTACACTAGATCTCAGCTAGGAGGGGGCACATATGATGAGGGGGTGGATGCTGAACATTGGAGCCCCTTACATCGATCTTAAAAAATTTAGCTACTTCACTAAATGTGCTAAAAGCTGCTAAGCATTTTAAGCTATTTCAGGTGATTCTCTTTTTTCTTTTTCTTTATTATACTTTTCATTCTATGTTTTGAAGTGATTCATAGTCTTCTCTCTTGAAGTTGCCATTTATGATCTTTTATTCATTAAGAAAATTTATCTATGATGGTTCTAGTATTTACATTTTATTATTGGGAACATGTGAGGAAAAGCAAATAGTAACACAGGATGCAGATTTATAGGGCAAGAACAACAGAGCAAAAATGTTCAAAAATAGGGCAAACGGGTTCTCCACCCGTACACGCAAGCTGCTGCCTCGAGCCTTGTCCCTGTCTATGAGGTACACGACTCTCCTGTTTGTCCGTTGGTACGCGACTCTCCTGTTTGTCCACTGGTTTTTGCGCCGGTTGACACGCTGGAGGCTGGGAGTCAACTTGACCTGAACCACCCGATTATTCCGATTCAGCAGACTCAGCCACAACTCAGGGTGGGGGATGCAGTTGTGGTCGAGCCTTCTCCAAGCTCGGCACACAGAGGGGCAGTTCTCGATTTCTCTGGCCCAGCGGGCCTAGGGCCCAGGGAACCCACTTTCCCTGTGCTGGATCATTCAGCGAGCCAAGGGCCCGCGGAGCCTATTCCTACGGCTTTGGACCCGCGCCCATGTCTTCAGTCCAACCCAATCGGTCTGCCTCGCCTCGCTGCAGGGAAGTTGCTGTGCTACCGTCGAAGCTTGCACCTCGCAACAAAGAACAAAGGCAAGAGGAAAACAGCGGTGCTGAGGGCACAGGAAATCTTGTGCAAAAAATTCAAGTTGGCTAAATTTGCTTCCAAGCCCGCCCGTCTATCCAGTTCCTCCTCCTCGGTAGCCTCCTTCTCGGCGGACCATCTCTACCAGCCTCCTTCTCGACAGGTCTCTGCTAGGTGGCTTCCTTCTGCTTCGGATGTTAGAGCTGGGTGCGACAAGCCTCCTGCTAGACAAGCGTCTGCTAGGTTGCATCCTTCTACTTCGGATGTTGCAGCTGGGTGCGACGTGCGGCAGGTCTCTGCTAGTTTGCTTCCCCCTGCTTCGGTTGCTGCAGCTGGGTGCGACGAGGACTCCGCGAGAACCAGGGATCACGCGTTCCCCCTTACACCTGAGGAGATACAAAGGGTTAAGGCCTCCTGTGGGATTGTGGACCAAGGCGTGGGATCTTCCTGTCCGAGGGAGGGAGCTCGAGCTAGGGGAGCGAATGCAACTTCTGTGTAGCTCTTTTGGTGGAATCTCGGGGGTGTCTTTTTTCTTTTTTTATGGCTCGGAATAGAATTTTTCGTTTTCTGTCTCGGAATGTCAGGGGCCTTAATGACCCAACCAAATGCACCATTGTCAAGTCTGTTATTCGGAACTGTAAGTGTAGTGTGGTCTGTGTCCAAGAAACGAAGCTTTCGTCAATCTCCCTTGACAAGTTTCGCTCCGTCTGTGGTTTTCACATCCTCGACTTTAGAACCCTGGATGCAGTGGGGACTAGAGGAGGTCTTTTATCTGCCTGGAATCCAGCTCTCTTTGATTGCGTTAATGACTGGGCTGGGCTCTATTCGCTAAATGTGGTGCTACGTAGAAAAGTAGATAGGAAGTTGTTCATGGTCTCTAATATTTATGGTCCGACCGACACCACTCTTAAAGCTGGGTTTTTCCAGGAGCTTCGGACTATCCATGAGCTTTCTGTAGGTGTGTGGACAGCTCTGGGAGACTTCAATGTCCTCCTCTCTGTGGTTGACAAAAATGGATCGCCCTCGAGTGCTGGTGAAATTCTAATTTTCAGGGAAGTCGTGAACGAGATCGGGTGGATCGACCTCCCCATTTTGAACAAAGCTTTCACCTGGACTAATGGCAGGGGGATCCCTACACTTGAGCGTCTGGATCGCGTCTTCGTTTCAAGTGACTGGTTTCTCTTCTTCCCCCGCTCCACCCTCAGAGCTCTCCCTCGACCGCGGTCTGACCATTCGCCCCTGCTCCTCTCTGCTTACACTTTCATTCCTTCTCCCAACCTTTTCAGATTCGAGACCTTCTGGTTGCGCTACCCGACTATTGTTGATGTGGTCTCCAATTCTTGGAGCTCTCCTGTGGCTGAGACAGATCCCGTTACTCGTTTCTCTTCCAAAATTAAGGGAATCCAGTCGGCTCTTCAGTCCTGGAGTGCCGGTCTCTCCTCTGCAATTAGAGACCAAGCCAATCTTTGTCTTTGGTGGATCGAGTGGTTGGACCGAGCGGAAGAGGTCAGGGTTTTATCTGCTTTGGAACGCAACCTTAGGCCGAAGCTCAAGGCGAGGTATGAAGAGTTATGCCTACAAGATGAGATTAAGTGGAAGCAAAGATCCAGAATGCAATGGTTAAGAGCTGGGGATGCAAACACCAAGTTTTTCCATATGAAAGCTAGCGGCCGCAGGAATAGAAATTATATTGCTCGCCTGTCGGATGGCATTTCCACCCTTTCCTCCCCCGAACCTATTGCTAACCATTTGTTCTCATTCTTCTCCAATCAGTTGGGTGTTGAACGGGCCTTTACTGATTCAATCAATCTTCTTATGATCTACAACGATGATCGCTTCGACCACTCTAGCCTTCACTCGCTTTTTACCTTGGACGAGGTGGAGAGGACGGTTTTCTCATGCGCTCCGGAAAAGGCTCCTGGGCCGGACGGCCTACCTATGATCTTCTACCAACGTTTTTGGAACCTTATCAAAGTGGATATTTTGGAGGTTTTCAACTGCTTTCACAATGGTGCAGCCAATTTGTAGGATATCAACACCAGCTGGGTTTGCCTTCTACCGAAGAGAAATGAGGCCTCCTCGGCTACCGATTATCGTCCAATCAGTCTTGTGCATAGCTTGTCCAAACTCATTTCGAAGGTACTAGCGACCCGACTCCAAGCTTTTATGGATTGACTCATCAACCCTTTCCAGGCAGCTTTTATCAAGAGTCGCCTCATCCTGGACAACTTCAACAGCGCTCATATTCTGATCCATCATCTACATTCCTCTAAGGAACGGGCGGCAGTGTTGAAGATTGATTTTGAGCGGGCTTTCGACCACATCAACTGGCAATTCCTCTTCGCACTCCTCAAAGCGAGGGGCTTTGGTAACCGATGGATCGGTCAGATCCAAGCATTGCTGCAATCGTCGAATTCGGCAGTCCTTCTCAACGGCGTCCCGGGGAAGGCTTTCCCCTGCAAACGCGGGCTCCGTCAGGGGGATCCTCTTTCTCCTCTCCTCTTTATTCTTTGTGTTGATGTGCTTTTCAGGATGCTCGACTTGGCTGTTATCTCTCATTCGATATCGGCCGTAGGTATCAGCAATGTTCAGCTACATACGCTTCAATTCGCTGACGACATAATGCTGTTATTTGATGGTTCTACCAGGTCTGCGGCGGCTATCAAGATTATTGTCGACTCCTTCTCTTCTAACTCGGGACTAAAGATAAATTTTGGCAAAAGTTACCTAATCCTGATCAATTTGCCAAGTGATCAAGCGGCAATTGTGGCAAACTATTTCGGCTGCTCCTTGAAAGATTTTCCACTAAATTACCTGGGTTTACCTCTATCTCCTAAGAAGCTATGTAAAGCCGACTACATGCCTCTTATTGAAAAGATCGACAATCACCTTGCCGGCTGGAAGGGTCTCATGCTCTCAAGGGGTGGTCGTCTCGTTCTACTGAATTCGGTTCTTACTAGTATTCCATCTTATTTTTGCTCTTTCTTTCTATTACCTGCTTGGGTCACTAATTCTATTGACAAAATTCGATGCGCTTTTTTTTGGAGGGGTAAAAAACTCAACAACGGCTTCCACTGCCTGATTAGGTGGGAGCACGTTTGTCGTCCTAAACAGTATGGTGGTTTGGGCATTCGTAATCTTAGATCCATGAATTCGGCCTTACTTATGAAGAATTTGTGGAATTTCTACAATTTTCAGGACCGGCCCTGGGTCAATCTACTATTGCAAAAGCATTATAAGCTGAGGCCTCCTTCACACGGCATTCATATTCCTTACAAGGGTTGCAGCCCGATTTGGAAAGGCTTTCTCAGCACTGCTGCACCCTTCCTCGCTTCAGTTTCATTTTCAATTGGTAATGGTAAGGCGACGTCATTTTGGAATGCTAGATGGAACGGAGATTTCGCCCTGCGGACCCGCTTTCCCAACTTGTATGCCATTTCAACCTGCAGACATCTCTCCGTCGACAGCTGGCTCCGCCGATTCGCGGAATGTGCCAACCCAGGCTTTGATCCTTCTCTCTGCCAGCAGGAAGAGCAGGCAGAATTACCGCATCTTCTGGCTCTGATCCAGAGCACCACGCTGTCCGCATATGACGACTCGACCTTTTGGCGTTGGAGCTCTAACGGTATGTTCTCAGTTCAGCGCGCTTATGATTTTATTATTTTCGGGGGGGTCATTTGATTGTAGAATCACTCACCTGTGGAAGTTAAAGATCCCCCTGAGAGTTAAGGTGTTCATGTGGCTAGCTGCTAGGAATAGAATTTTAAAAGCGGATAATCTTGCGAAGAAGGGCTGGTACGGCCCGTCGATTTGTGCCTTTTGTTCAAACAACAATGAGACGGTGGATCATATCCTATTTTCCTGCATCTATACAAAGAATGTTTGGAATCGGATCCTTCGAAGTGCCTCAAACTCTCAGCGATTGATGATGACCAACCTTTCAGGTGATTTGGCTACTCGGTGGAATCGATCTAGACGCTTATTCAGGGGGCAGCAAACAATTTTCTTCGATCTCTATTTCGCGGCAACTTGCTGGGAACTATGGAAGCAACGAAACATGAGAATTTTCACTGCTGGGGCGAAGCGAAGCGACGAACTGGGAGAAGGGATCCTCAGCACGGTGCAACTCTGGACTTCGGTGCTCAGGGGCGGATGACAACTCCCACACTCTGTGTCTTTCTCCTTTGCTTTCCTTTTCTATTTTTCCTTTTCATGTGTGTTCCCTGTTTCAAGTGTGTTGGTTTTTTAAGGCACAGATCTGTCAACCCCAGGTCAATTTGTAGGGGTTCTGGTTTCGCCCTAGGGGCGATTGTTTTTGTTTCGTTCGCTTTGTTGTTACCCAAATAGGGTATATCCCTGTTTACTCAAAAAAAAAAAGGGGGAATTAGAAATATGCACAAAAAAAAAAACCAATCCCTTTAGTATTTATAATAACCAGGAAAGGCAAAAACTCCAAAGAGAGGAAGAGCAAGCAGAGCACAGTGAGAGAGGAAAAATCAGGAAGAGAGAGTATAGAGGGCCGAAATGTGCAGGCGCATGAAAGCCCCACAGGAAACCATACACATGAGAAAGAGAGAGAGAGAAAAAGAGAGAGAGAGCACGAGCGCCATGCCCTACGGAAGGTGGGCTGTGATCACGGAGGACTACACGATGGGAAAAAATATGTCGTTGTATATACCCTGCATTAATGCTCATTAATGCCTGATGACCACAAATCACAGGGAGAAGCCACGTCGAACCGTACAGCTAAGCACGTGCGACGGAGGAAAAGACCTGGCCCACACCGCTGACGGCACAACGCCGCACTCCCGCTTGTACGTAAAGCTGAACGGGACAGCACACGAAGGCGAGAGAAGGAGAGGAGGCGCCATACCATATGGTGTTGTCGCTGCGCAGCGCAGACGGAGAGGACGAAGGGAGAGCAAGGGGGGAACGCCGCGCCATACGAAAAAGATGGCTGTGTTCCCGAGGGAGGACGGCGACCACCGCAGCGAAAGTCAAACTCGACCACCCCGGCGAAGACGAAGAGGAAGAAAGGAGAGCGGGGGAGGAAAGGGGCACGACGCCATACGGGAAGGTAGAGAGGAGCGAAAAGTCGCAGGAGCCCCACCAAATGCGGGGAGGGCTTATTTAGGTTCTAAGTTACTATCCTTCACCTCAAAACCAAACTCATCACGTAATCTCACAACAGTGCGACATGCAGCATCCTCCTCTGTCTCATTGACAGTGGAGCAAGGCATGCCCCAGCAATGGATTGCCTCCGCAACAGTCTCTCCTTTAGGGACCTCAACTTCAACATAGACGCTAAGCAGCCCCTCATTTTCAACCGGAATTTGGCACACAGGCGCCGACACAGAATCGCTGGCAGACAATGCGCAGGAAATCTCGAAAACAAATTTGCACAACTACGACTGCCATGACTGCATCGCGAAAAAGCAAAACAAGCAAAAAAAGGGAAAAAATTAAACACTCACAAAATCAAATACCAGACCGAATAAATAGGAAAAAAAATTGATTGAATACCTTAGGAGCCACAGACGTGCAAACCCGCACAAAATCAAACACACCAGCATGTAGGAAAAAAAAATATAAGAGTAGGTATAAGAGAAAAAAAAAGAGGGAGGAGGGAGGGAAATCACGAAGCATCTGAATGTTTGTTTTTACCTATCAATCAGCTGCAATGCTCAAAAGCACCATAGGGCAAGAACAATAGAGCAAAAGCGTTCAAAACAGAGGGTTCAAAAACATGGGGAATTAGAAATGTGCACACAAAAAAAACACCAATCCTTTTAGTATTTATAATAACCAAGAAAGACAAAAGCTTCAGAGAGAGGAAAAGCGAGCAGAGCACAGTGAGAGAGGGAAAATCAGGGAGAGAGAGCACAGAGGGCCGAAGAACACAATAGGTGAAGTTGGCTTGCACTATATAGGCCATTGCAGAAGGCATGTTTAAGCATATTTAACTCGAGCGAGTTTTTGTAGAAGAGTTGTTTGGTTGGAGCTTTTCGCTAAAGCAGAAACAAACCTAACAGAAGCAAAAGCTTCAAATTAGATGTTCTATTAAAGCATGCAGCACATTTTGGCCTCTTTCCATAGGCAAAAGATTGAGAATTTTTTTTACCAAATAGTTTAGCTGCTACTTTTTTAAATAAGTTATTCCAAACACACGTTAGTTGGACTGATTCTCCTATCTAGTAGATAAAAACTTTTCCTAATCCATAGCGAGCGAAACATTATTTATTATATAGTAGAGCCATATGTTATACAAGTAGGGCCCCTAGCAAAAAACCCAAAACAAACAGGATGACATTTTGTCAATTCCCACTCCCATAAAAACTCGGAGGCGCTGTAGGGTCCTCCTCAGAAACAACCTCGCTGCTACATGGGCGGACCACAGCAGTCTTTGGACGCTTCACCAGAGAAAGACACTTCACCAAATTCTCCTTGAATTCCCTCCGGTCTGAAAGATGCTGCTCTTTCTCAGCAAGAAAGGAACTGTAGTAACCCTTTAAGAGGTTGTAGTCACATTTAAAGCGCTTATATTTGCCACGAAGTGAATTGTAGTCCGCAGAAACGCGCTCATATAGGTTCTCAAAAAACTTCTTCTTTTCTAAGTTACTATCCTTCACCTCAAAACCAAACTTATCACGTAATCTCGCAACAGCGCGACAGGCAGCATCCTCCACTGTCTCATCGACAGTAGAGCAAGGCATGCCCGAGCAACGGATTGCCTCCGTAATAGTCTCTCCTTTAGGGACCTTAAATTCAACGTAGACACTGAGCAACCCCTCATTTTCAACCGGAATTCTGTACACAGGCATCGACACAGAGAATCGTTGGCAGACAATGCGCAGGAAATCTCGGAAACAAATTTGCACAACTACGACTGCCAGGACTGCAACTCTGATCAATATTAAATTATTATATTGATAGTCTCAACAACTTTAAACTATAAAACTTGCTAGTCTGAGTATTTTTGTTGTCTCCATATACTCCTAAAAAAAGGCTCAATTATAAATGACTGCCTAAACCATCATAATTGCAAAAAGGTAACTAGCTAGCTACTCATAGCAGAAAAAATTATAAAGAATTTTAGTCCAACGTGAATTAGATACAGAGCCAGTTTGCACCCCATCTCTTTATTTCTATATTTGACATTCTTTTGCTAACCCACAACAAATAATTTTTTTAAAATAAAATCAGTCTCTATTATTTTAACAACTACATAACCATAATTAAGTCTTGATAGATCCATATATTTTGCCCAACGATAAAATAACTGGGGTAACAAAAAAATAATTAGTTCACTCTAAAGAAGAATACCTCTTGAATTCATAAAATTAACTTTCATGCCATCTTCTTAATACCCAATATCTGCACAGCCCAAACTTTAATAAAAATAATTGAACAATCTTACAACTTTTAGTTAGTTTAGAAGCAAAATTTATTGCGTACAACCAATTTTTCTAAATGGAAAACAAAAAGAAGCAAAAGTCGCGACAAAGCCATCAACTTGTTCCACACTTTAACTAAAAATCCAACTTTTTTATCTGTTAAATGCTATTTTGTAACTCCTATATTCTTTTCAATAAGCATAAATTAATACATGAAACACATACAATTTCCACCCACATATATATATTGGCAAAATTTGATGTTGTTTATAATGCACAATCCTAAAATTTGATATTGCTTATAATGCACAAAAGGATTTTCTTTTCTCAAATAAGTACCACAAAAGAGGAAAAAAAACCCAAAAAAATAGCGAGAAAAATAGTGATTAAAAAGGGAAGCAGTAAATAGCAAACAATTTATGGGCAAGGAAAAAAAGGAGGCTCAGCTTGTCACTGGTTTTCAAGTGGAGAATTCCTTATCCTTTAATTTATGTATGTTATCTTATATATATATATATATATATATATATATATATATATAACACCCAATAGAAGCCTCCCCGCGTTCGGCGGGGGGCTTCAGTGGAAAAATTCTAGAATGCAACGGGTATATTGGTGACGGGGCGTAACAAACTAATAAAATGTCTTCTTTTAGGGGTATATGTCCTATCATGATTGTCAAAAAATATTTTTATTGTACTTTTATTTGAAAAGAAGGAATGTGATTGGCTTGTTATTGATGACGTGGTGCAAGTGTGATAGTGTAGAATTCCTCGCTTCGGTGAGTCCCCTGTTTTTTTTTTACACTCTCTCACTCTCTCACACACTTTCTTTTTTTCCTTCTCTCCCACTCTCTCTCTCACACACCCTACATCTTTTCTTTTTTTATTTTTTTTCTCTCAATAACAAGGCCAATTTGCATAAAAAATCCACAAGTTTTGAGCTTTTACAAAATTGGGCCGCTTTTTTCGATTTTACAGATTCGGTCCGAATGTTTAACAAACTGACCAAAATACCATTATACTTTCTTCTCTCTTCTTTTTTTTCTCGCGTTCTTTTTTTTTCTCGCCGAAGAAGTCCTCGGAGCCAGAGATGGAAACATCCCCCTGCCTCTGCCTTTCACGCCCTCGCCTTTGCCCGCGCATGCCTCGCCCTTCTCGCCTCCGATCACGCCGAGGCTGCATCACGACTTTTTTTTTTTACTCTCCAGCCCTCCTCCACCCACCGTCCCCACCGCCTGCGCCGGCGACAAAGAGGACGTGCTTCTCGGGGCCTAGAAGCATGCCGGCAAGAAAAGGGGAGAAAAATAATTACACTCCGGCGTGGGCGATGGATGCGATAGAGGGCAAGGGAGAAGTCGTGACAAAAAAAAAATAGAGAGAAAGAAAATAAGAATAATAAAAAATAAAAATAAAAAAAATATTTTTTTTTCTACAGAAAAGACCAAAAATAATAGGAGGAGGAAAAAAAAGATGAAATTACACTGTTAACAATCTCGCCTTTCTTTTATTTTCTATATATAATCCTAATAATCATATAAAAATTTTAATAAATCACAGACAATCTTAACAATCCAAAAAATGATAACAAACAATCTTCAAGAAGGCAGTGAATGATTTACTGCTTTTATGGAGATTATAAAAATGGTAGACGATTCACCGCATTTAAGAGAAAATTCCACCGTAGCTCCCATATAACAAAAGGAGAATTATTTAGCCAAATATTTTTTTGATTGGATTATTTAGCGAATTATAATATTTTTAAGATTATTTGGAAAAAAAAGTTTGATCGAAGATCCCAAAAGGGGTAAAAGTTAACCGCCGTTTTAATAAATGCGGTGAATAATTCACCTCCTTTAGAAGATCCGGAAGACTTTCAGAACGCAGTGAATGATTTACCGCATTTTGGAAAAAAAAATGCTACGTGACTCCTACGTGGCGAAAAGAAGATTTTTTCGTTAATTAGAAAATTTTAGAGGGTTATCTTATAAAAGAGTTTGCTATTTATCCAATTAGAAAATTTTATAGGGTTTCATCCCAAAACGGGTAGAAATTAACCCGAATTCGTATGCCTCTTACGTAGCCCGACCCGATACTCTTCGCCGCTCTTCCCTTCCCCCACTGGCGCCCTTTCGCTCTCTTCGACTTCTCATCTCGCCTTTTCGCTCACCACTGACAGAGTGATGCTGTACGACCCGGACGCGCTCGACGCCCTGGGGGACGAGGCGATCGCGGGCCTCGCGGAGAGCTGGGGCGGCTTCTGCGCGCTCACGGACGCGCTCCTCTGCGGGCGCGGCGACCTCCACGCTGGGCCGGAGCTCGTGCCCGTCGTCTCCGCCCTCTGCGCCCGCGGCCTCGCCTCCCTCGTCCGCGACCACTTCCTCCGCTCCCTCGAGGCACGTCGCCGTTTTTCCCTCTTTATTAAACGGATAGTAAAATGCCGCTGCGTTCCGTAAGAACCATGGAGTGGCAAGGTGGAAATGCGGTAAACTACTACTAGGTTTTGGCGAGTTTGAGGTCGAAAGTGTCGTTCGGTATGTGTTCGTAGGAATGCTCAAGTGAGAGGACAGGTTGATTCTTTTTTAAGTGTTTTATTCTTGCTTAGTGTGTTGGTTGTTGCTCTGGAAAGAAAAAAAAGATTTGCAAAATAGGGTCTTTCACTTCTCGGCATCGGAACAGGTAATTGACAGGCATAGGAAACTGAACGGTTTTTTTTTTTTTTTTAAATAAAAAAACAAATGGCCCGACAAATTTATATTTGCGAAAATTGTCCTCTTCCTGCTGCGCAAGCTCCCTGCTGGTCAGGGAAGGGCCATGCGTGCGTTTTCATTTTTAAGTTGAATACGGTGATTCAATCACTGTGCATTTTATACACGGTGATTGGATTACCATGTTCTTTTTTGTGTTTTTTAACATGTTTCTTTAATGGATGTTAGTGACAACATTTTCTGAATACACTTGGTATATCGCTATTTATTATCTTAAAGGTACTTAGCACATTCCTTGAACATACTTGTATACTTGTCAGTAAATGTTCATAAAACTAAAAAAAACTAATAGGCTCCATAAATGAGAAGCCCGAGAGCAAATGAATTTGCTGATATGCATTATTTATTTATTTTTTTAACCCTTCTTTTGTCTGATATATCATCGTGTGTTGCCAAGGAAGTCCTTATCATTATGAGCCACGCGCTTCTTTAACGACTAATTAGTCTCTTGAGTTATGTAAATATTCGGCCCCCTTGATATTTAAGATTATTGCTGCCATCTTGACAGTGAAAGCGAAAAATAAACTTGTTTCTCCTCTTAATCCGATCATTTTATCTGTGGTGCAGGAAACTTTTAAACAGAATGCTGTTGAAAAGTTTTGGCAGCATTTTGATGGTTATTGTAATGCCTCAGAGCTACAAAAGGTTGAATTTCATGTAAGTTAGCAGGTTCTTTTTTTTTTTTCGATTTTTATTTTTAAAAGAATGAAGAATTGAGACAGTAGCTCTCTTTATCCTTTGTTGGAAGTTTCTGCTATTAATAGCTAATAAAAATGAAACTGTTATGCTTATACTTGCGAGTTCTCTTTTTAAAGTTCATATTTTTGCTTGAAAGGGTTGCATGCATCCCCTAATATTTTGTTCCTGTTTTTCATTGCAAGGACCTTTTGTTTGATCTGTAACAATAATTGTGTTGTCATCTCTTTTATGGCTATTTACCATTGAGAATTGCTAACATTCTGCCATTTGAGTGGTAGTTATTATGTCATGCTTGTGAACTTAAATACTAGGAGCTATATGAATTTGAGGTTGTAATAGTCAAACAATCCGTCTTTCAATATGTTTTCTCTAGAAGAATAAAGAAGTGTAATGGTGTGCAATGCTCAAGTTTTGAAAAACTATTAATGACAACAAAGAGGACATATAGTAACCTCACATAGAATTATATCAGACTAGGAGGAAACCAAAAAAGAGTCAGTTAGTCAAATGACATTCAATTAGGACTTTGAATCTTTACTGTGCAGGCTATTATTGAATATGAACTTGGGACTCTTGATGTTAAAACTATGCTAACTTTTTCAGAGCTTTTTAAGGAAATATCAAGTATCAACATATTTTATTTGTATAAAGCATAATGGCATCACCAATTTCAATGGAATTGGCTAACGCGAATATTTAGTCGATTTTTTATTGCTCTTCTTCTTTTTGATATTTTTACCACACATGAAGGATAAAAAATTGTTGAGTGAGTTGTCATGCTATAGGCCTTTGATGATTCAATTTAATTATAACTTATTTTAATATTCTGTATTGCAATTTCTAGGAACCTAGAAATGGTATCACTGACAAAATTGCTATTCCAGGATCAGGAAAACTGGCCTGAGGAAGTATTGAGTAAATCACTGGAAGAGACATGCTTAGAGAGGGGCTATCAAGAAAAATGCCTTCTAATTCTTGCTCATGCTTTGGAGTCGTATGAAGATAGCATATCAGAAGGAAGGACAAAAGCAAAATGTTATAGTTCCAATTTGATTTCTAGATACCAGTTAATGGTATCTTCACTTTTTCTTACAACACTACCTTGGAGTTTTCCTGGTAAAGACTCTTCTATCGATAATATCTGTGTTGAAATTATTCTCTTTGCATATATCATATGAATTTTCTTGCATGTTCCATGTTGTTTATTTTTGCATGATTCTTTCATGTGGGAACTGTTTCTTCATTTTAATATACTACTTTCGTTTCTAACTCAGTAGCATTACTGTGAATTTTCTTTTATCAAATATCTTTTCTAAAACTTATGTGCAAATTTAAGAAGCCTTATTTTTCTTGGTGACATAAATATTATTTGTATATGTCCAGTTTCTTTTCTGTCGATTTTCTTTGTTGAATTCTTAGTTGCTGTGCCTTCCTTAATTCATATTTCTTAGGACAAAAACATGTCAAGTTATATCTGCACAATCTGTTGGCAGCTAGTTTGCTATATTACTCTCTAACTGGTTTAAAAGGCTTCATCATATAAAAGCTTTAAGATGATAACTTTCTATCTTCTAATAACTAATCTAGGTGGATGATTCTGAACATTTGTGCACCAATCTCTTCAGATCTATAATTCTTACAATATTATTTAATAATCCAATTTGTTATAACCTAATGTGAACATTGCTTACTGTTTATTGGTTTAAATAATTCATCCTAAACTCCATTTAGCTGAACTTACTGGGAGGTTGACCACACCCGCTTGCGTGTAGCTATCCAAGTCAAGGCTATTGTATCCAAGTCAAGAGTATTGACTAATCCAACTTGTTAGCCTTCCTTTTGACCTGATCTGATTGACAACTGCAATTATTCTATCCATTTACAACACCCTTATTTTAGTTATCGAAACTTAAAATTTACCAAGTGGTTATTTGAGTTATCTTAAACATTACAAAAGTTGATTTGGATGATATTGTTTTCCATATATATCAATAGTTCCCTAGTTAATGAAGACATATCATTAAATCCTACAGCATGATTTGTTTTCAGGGTTTTGAATTAAATGCAAATAGGAGATTTTTTTTCTCTTTTGAGTGTTAGGATTTGGTATGGTCCTTCTCCAATCTCAGGCAGAAGCATGACAAGCGAGTGGGATCTCATTTAACTTGGCGAAAGTCTTGATTTATCAACTTTTAAGAGTTTTATTAGTTGAGGTTTTATTCAAAACCAAACTGAGGAGCATCAGTCTTGGCATTATTGGGCTATTTTAGTTTGGTATGGGAGAGTTGAGCAAACTGACACAAGAAATGTTTGAAACTAAAAAAAAAGAGTTGAGCAAACTGACACAAGAGTTGTTTGAAACTAAAAAGTAGTGGATTTTTGGTTGTATATCATGTATATCCTGGTTGCTAAAGGTCTTTCTTTCAAGTAGATGGTCTAATTAGCTATAGTGATATGGTGTTTGGAAACCAAATAAAATTATCAAAAATCCCGTACATGAATTCTACTATTTAGATGCCTTAGTTGGTATGGATCACTATCAGTTATGTGGATTCTCAACTTAGTTGTCTCTGTTATGAATAAAGTTGTACCATTTTTTTCTTGTTGGCTGAAAGTTCATTTGCCTTGCTACCTCTCCCCTCCTCCTCCTCCTCCTCCTCCTTCTCTCTCTCTCTCTCTCTCTCTCTCTCATGAGATTTTCAAGTATCACTTTTGGCAGCTCTATGTTTTCCTTAATTTTCAGAGGTACTCCGCGTATACTTTAAGAAGAAATTGGAAGAATTAAATAGCATGATGTCTGGGGACTTTATTAGAAGTTGCAGTATGGATATCGACGAGTCTTATCATGAAAGAACTTTTTCTGGAAGCAATAATTTGGTCAAGAACATTGGCAAGGCTGTTAGTGAGCTTAGGAGTCTTGGTTTTACATCCATGACTGAAGATGCTTATGCTTCTGCCATCTTTTCGCTTTTAAAGGTTAGCCGGCCTTTTGTGTTTTCATGTATCTGATCTTTTGAGAATGTTCAATGTAATTATTCACCACTTTTGACGTCCTTATTTTTTCTTTGTCGCAACAACAGAGGAAGGTCCATGATTTGGCTGGTGATGATTACAGGAATCCTGTCCTTGAGTCTGTCAAGAAGTGGATTCAGGTACATTTTGATTTTGTACTTAATTACTTAAATATCCAAGTTTGGATATTTAGTTATTTAGTTGGCTAAATTTTGTATCTAATTCTTCTAAACTTTCAATATTCTTGTTCAATAATGTAATCTATGCTCATTTTACTCTTAAAACTCTCTTCTCCAATCCCATTAGTTTGATGGTGGTCGTTAAATTCCATACTTTAATTGCACAAACGTGTGGTTGTTTATCAGCAATTGTGTCATTGAACAACTCCTGAGTGTCACTATGGAAGCTAGGGATTTGTTAGGAACTTAGGATCTTATCCAGCAGTGGAGCCAAGGCCTGGCAGATACCTTTTAGTAGCTAATTTATGAACTGCAGTGTGACAGTATTACGATATTAGAAATGCTTGATTTAAGAGCTCAGCGCATGGCAGTATATGGGAGAATTCATTAGTTATGATGAGAATGCTTGCTTCTAACAAAGGATGATTTTTAACCTATTATGTTCCTTAATAGGATTTCTCTAGTTATAGTGCTGCTTCTGAATCAAGCAAAAGAACCACAGCAAATTCAGTGAATCATCTATATACTTGAGAAGTGTTTGGCAACTTTTGTTAGTAGCTTGCTTTTCACTTGATAGTGTTTTCTTTATCTGAATGTACAACTGCAGTGCAAATTTCTTAAATCTTTGCTAACATCATGTTGGACTTTTATTAGGCTGTTCCTCTTCAATTTTTACATGCTCTTCTATCATATTTGGGAGATTCACTTGATTATGATGGTGGCTCATCTGGTCTTAAGTCACCTTTGGCTTCACAACCTTCTTTCTTTCCTGGCATTGGCATCCCTCCTGAGGCCCTTGTCAGATGGCAGTTGCGCCTTGAATATTTGGCTTACGAGACCTTGCAAGACCTGAGAATAAGCAAACTTTTTGAGATCATTGTAGACTACCCTGACAGGTTATTCTTTACTTTGTTTTTGCCCTTTCATGGATGGCTTTAATGAAGATTCGTGTGAACTCAAAAAACACAATTCTTTAGAGATTTCTGTATATCATCTCCTCTTGTAATTTTTGGAAGAATAATACTTTTTGTACTGAATAGATTCCCAATGTACAGATGATGAGTTAGGTTAAAATCTGAGTTTCATAGCAAGTCTAAAAAACTGAGCCACTATTTAACTGCCATATTACAAAGTTTAGTTTGCTATTCCACTCTGGGGTTCATTCAGAGGTGCCCCTAGTGATACTCTTTTCAGAAAGTAGAATTAGAATCAAGGTTAGTAGATTTGGATGCTTAGGTTGCTTATCTCAAATTGCTGTTTAACTACTCTGTATCTAGGTTCTAAGAATATGATGCAAACCGAGAGGTTGCCAAAATTGAATTTTCAAGTTTGCTTTTGTTTAAAGGTAAAACTGTCACGCCCCCGCCCCGAGACCGCTACCAATTTGGTCTGGTTTGGGCGCGGCGAACGGACGGCCGAACGGACAGCAACTCCCCTGCTCGCCCAAGGCTCATGTGACGAGATCATGTACATAAGTTCCCAGGAAATACACTTGATTACATACATGATCAAGCAACGACAACGAAGCAGAACCAGTGCTAACTAATCAAGAGCAAGCAACACGAGTAAAATATACAAGTGATCAAAAGAGAGATATTTACTATTGAACTCATTCAACTTTATACAATTATTTCATCTTTTACATTCTTCCAGAACATATGTACAATCACTCTCAAAACCTCACCCTATACAATATCTACTCTCAAACATAAGTACAGGGTAGAGCTAATGCAAAAGGAAGTAAAGCTAGCTATGGATACCCCTAGGGCGCTATGCCCTTGCCACGATCCTCGTGCTCGCCGGGGACACTCGAACTTGGACCTGTAGAGAGTGGGGTGAGAACTATCTTCCATAGTTCCCAGTGGGTTCGGCCGCTGACTCCGCCGATCTCCCCACTAGGTCTAAGCAGGCACAGATAGATATGCAGATAGGTAGATATATGAAATTGAAAGCATTAACGGTAATAAGCAACTATAACATGAACATCTAACTATGCCTCAATCTGCAGTAATGGATGCATGAAACCAGTGATAAGGCTAGCTAAGTACCAAGCTACTATGTTCAAGAATAATGGTGGTTCATCACTTTACCCGATCATTCGATCAATCTGGTATCTCGTTCTCAATCTCACGTATATAAATCTCATAGGGGAGTAGCCTCACAGAACTATCCTCCGAGACCGCCTGCGGACAGCTCGCAGACTGTCCGAGCAATTCTTTGAACTGCCCCTCAAGTGACAAATACTCCGGAGTGCACAGCTTGTGGGGAGCGACCCCTACAAGCGCAGACAAGCTATGTGAGCTTAATCCGAACTCACGAACTGGTCCTACCAACTAAGGTTGGTCCCATCGTAGAATCAAGTATTCCAATACCCAAGCTCATAGTGTTTTGACTACACTAGGGTTCTCATGTTCAATGTCAACTAGATGCCACTCGTTTGTGTTCATTGTTAACTAGATGCCACCCGTTCTCTTGACAAGTTCTCAATACCCTAGTCTACACTGTACTAGGTTTTCATTGCTACAAGTACAACCAACACATATAGGGTTAAACTGTATCATACTACCTCGAGCACACTAGGTTCTAGTGCTATATCAACTAAGCCACATTAACACTAGCATGCGAATATAGATACTAATAACATAATTCCCTATATGCAACATGTGCGATATGCAATTTGATCAACATGATAACTCAGACATATGGAGCAGTTCAACTGCTTCGGGATGGCACCCCCCACCTTTTGGTAGTGCCGCGTAGCTAGAAAACTCGACGTCGCGGTCCTCGTACGTCGCTTCAACTTCTCGGGGTAAAACGAACCCTCAAGTACTCGTTTCGGCGATATCTTCGCATTCGCTCGTCGTATCGACGAACCGTCTTAGCCGACGCGTCCAGAGACCTAGCAATTAGGTTTACGACCCATTAAACAAGATCAAACCCTACATTTCCAAAAACCCCAAATCCGTGCCCTAGGTTAGCAACGATGGAGAAATCCGTGGTGCAAGCTTCAAATTCGAGCTCGAACCACCTCCTTAACCTCAATAGGTTCCATTCGAACCATTCCTAAGCAATAAAACCCTAACTCACGAAACTCACCATTGAAGGGTTGAGGCTTACCTCAATACCAAGCTCCAAGCTTGCTCTAGCTTGCGGGAGAGAAGGAAGAAGATGATCCTCTTCCTCTTCTTGGTCTTCTCCTTCTTCTTTCTCTTCTTCTCCTTCTCCTTTCTCTTCTTCTCCTTCTCCTTCCTCTATTTCGTTCAAGAGAGAGAGAGAGAGAATGTGTGAGAGAGAGAAGGGAATGAGAGTGTGTGTGTGTGTGTGTGGAGGGTCCCCCAAGCCCTCATAAAGGCCTATTTGCACATAAGCCCCTCAACTTTCTATTTTCTGTAACAGCCCTGCCTGGGCATTTCCCGCAGTGAGGGACCTGTCCCAGGTCGGGGAGACTGGTCCCCGAGAGCCTCTCATTCGGGCAGAGTGGATTTCGCGTTCGGGAACCGGTCCCTTCTCGAGAGACCGGTCCCCGCCTGAGAGACCGGTTCCCGAGAGCAACATTTTCGGGACTTAGCCGATTTTCGACCTCTGATCACTTTTCGCACGCGGGGGACCGGTCCCTCCCTGCCAGGGACCGGTTGCATCAGGAATTCCCCGCAACCATAGCCTCGTGGACCGGTCTCTCCCTACCAGGGACCGGTCCCCGAGAGCAAAAACTCCAAAAGTGCAGATTTTTGCACTGATGCTCTCGCGGACTCTTTCTTAATGCACTTTATGCATTATAATCATCTTCGGACTTTCCGAAGCCTATACCCTCGACAATCAGTCGATTCTAAACGAAGTCTAATCCTCGGATTTCGAGAATTCACTTCCTTATAAAAACTAGGTTCAATTTATCAATTCCGATGAACTTTAAGCAAGGAAGCAAAAATTTCAGCAAGAAAAAAATTAAAATCGAATTAAAGTAATACTAAGATGATGATAAACCTTCAATATATGAGATAATAACAACCAACTGAAAATACATATAATAGTTCCAAAAGGTAAATTCGGCTTTATCGGACTTAAAGCTTTAGATTTGGTTGTTTGGCAAATATGGTTGGTAATGGTGGAAGGCTAGATTAAAAGGGAATAATAGGATATCAAGAGATAAGAGATACAAAAAGTGCACTGTTCACACGATTGCGCGGGATCCACGATCGACGAGGAGGGCGGTACACCACTGGTAGAACTTTGGCAACGGGAAAAAAGAAGAGGAGGCAGTGACTCGGAAAAAGAGGAGGGGTAGAAGTAGAAGCCGATCTTGTCACGAGGAAGAAGTGACAACGATCAAGTTGAGGAAGAAGACGATCTCGGCGCGAGGAAGAAGCGTCGATGATCTCACCGGGAAGTAGAACACCAAGGATAAAGAGTGAGAGTAGAATTTTCTATTCATCCAAATATATCCCTTAAGGCTTCAAGAATCATGTATTTATAGTGTTGAAAGCCCCTGATAATAAATTATTGTCTTTTCATTTTCAACACAACACGGTCACCCAAGAGTTGTGCATAGAAAACGAAGCAACTTTGGGAATTTCAAAGGTCTTTCTTTTATTTTTTTTGGGGAATTCCAAAGGTCTTTTTGGGATTTTTTTTTGTTTATGGGAGAAAAGGGTTTGGATTAGCCAAATCAACTAAAACCAAATGATTTAAGTCCAATCAAACATGAACCTACAAAATAAAAGAAAATTGCATTTGAAAATAAAACGAGATTTATTTGCTGCATCAGAATAGTAGGGAGTATCATGATTCATGAGTATGTTTGTTTGCTGCTTGACCTTTTCGTTATTGTCAATGTATCTATGTATTAGGTTTCCTTTGAAGCCCGCTGATATGAATCACGATCTTCATGGCTAGTTTTCCTTGCCCACAATATTTTATCCAAACTTTTAGGCCAATTATTTTTTTTGCTAATTTATAATTTGTACAAACATGGTTTGGAGGTACTCCTGTATTCACTCATGCTTTGTTCTTGTTATGCTTTGGTGCTTGTGTTTTTTGAGTTCTTCTATTCCTGCAAATATTCTCGTCACCTGATTATCATTTGCGAAACTTTATGAAGCTCTCCTGCAATTGAAGATCTAAAGCAATGCTTGGAGTATACTGGTCAACACTCAAAGCTTGTTGACTCATTCATTTCTTCCTTAAGATATCGGTTGCTTACTGCTGGTGCATCAACCAATGACATATTGCACCAATATGTATCCACCATCAAGGCACTCCGGACGATAGACCCAACCGGTGTATTTTTGGAGGCAGTAGGAGAACCAATTAGGGATTACCTGAGAGGAAGGAAAGACACAATAAAATGCATAGTGACCATGCTTACTGATGGGAGTGGGGGAAATGCTGGTGGCTCGGGAAACACTGATGATAGTCTTTTGGAAGAGTTAAATAGAGACGCAGAAAATCAGGGGAGTATGGACTATGAAGATGATGTAAGTACTGATGAGAAGCAAGCATGGTTAAATGCTGAACGGTATGTTTTACTTTTGTTCAATATTTCTTTCCTATGTCTGGTGTGAAAAGATGTGACTCGTTTAACATGTCTGGGCTTATCTTAGATAGGAATAATTTGCAGCTTTTTTACACATCTATATCTATATCTATATCTATATCTATATCTCACTAGGAGTTCACACGTACAAGAGTCATCTATTTCATTGGGAGTTCATTGAGAGACCATTTTTTTAAGCGCAAGCACACTGGTTTACGAAACTAAGTTTTTGAAGTGCATATATAAATATTTAGATTTTGCTAGGATAGAGCTGTAAATAGATAACTTTGAAGGTGTATACATGTTACTATGTAAGCATGTTCACTTGTGATTTTTTAGCAAGGTGCTGTCTGACTTTTTACTTGTCCTGTTATTGTTATTATATATAGTTGGGAACCTGATCCTGTAGAGGCAGACCCATTAAAGGGTAGCAGGAATAGAAGGAAAATTGACATACTTGGGCTGATGGTCAGCATAATTGGTTCGAAGGACCAGCTAGTCAATGAATATCGTGTGATGCTTGCAGAAAAGCTTCTCAATAAATCTGATTATGATATAGATTCAGAGATTCGCACATTAGAGCTACTTAAGGTGGGTTATCTTCAATGTATTTTTAGTCTTCATGTAATGTAGCATGCTGGACACTGCAACCTAATTGTACCTTGGTTTGTCAATGCTAGTTCATAATATTCCTGGATTTCAACTTGTTAATTTATATGAAACAATTATTTTTCTTCAAAAGTTTAGCTAGTAAAGAACAGTGTCTTTCATATTTATATTCAACTCCCTCTCACGTCTGGGCTCGAGACTTTTGGATGGGCCCAAGATGTGAGCTTAATTTAAATGAGAAAAAAATAAATGAGACTAGAAGCCTGATAGGACTCGAACTCAAGACCTTCAGCTTTGATGTCATGTTAAATTATATGAAACAACTGTTTTTGTTCAAAAACTTGAGCTATCAGAGAACAGTGTCTTTAATATTTACATTCAAAACAACTACTTGCGAGGCAGATTTTAATTTTGCTGCATATTCAGATACACTTTGGAGAGAGTAGCATGCAGAAATGTGAAATTATGCTCAATGACTTGATTGATTCGAAGAGAACAAATGCTAATATCAAAGCATCTCTGGCCAAGCCATCTCTTGCTGGTATTGTGGAACTTCCACAGAGAACTGTTGTTTATAAGTCCTAGCCACTCTTTCTGCATGAATTCCAAGTATATTGATGCTTTTTGGTCTCTTTTTTTAGGTTCTGAACAGGAAGTAGCAGATGTGTCACTTGGTCTACTTGATACTACAATAATATCTGCAAATTTTTGGCCACCAATCCAGGTACGTAGTTAAAAGTTATGAATTAGCCTATGTTACTATATTTTTGGGCCAAGGCAGTACAAGTTCATATTACCAAGTATCCTCACTGTCTTTTGAGCTTTAAGCCTTTACTACAATTTGTTTTATTTGGCAATTTGTTTATTTGGCAATTTGTTTTCCATACAAGTTAAAGAGGTTATGGAAGAATCACTTTGAACTGCCATGAGCAATGGTATTTGTGCTTTGAATGTTCTAGAAGCTAATCTTGACTATTGCTAACCAGAGCTTTTAGAACATAAATGTTTTAACTCAACTAGGTGCAAAGAAATCCTACGTTTGTCATACTGACTGCAAAATTCAAAGTTATTATAAAGTATTAATTTAGAAATTTAACATAATGAGGTTAAGTTTGTTTGAATCTCTCATTAGTCATTTCTCAATGTTTTAGCATTGAAAGAAAAAGTTTGAAGTGAATTTCGTAAAAACTTGAATCATTCAAATTTTTAATCCATGCATTTTGATCTTTATTTTGTTAGCCTGTAAGGAAAAATGAAAAAGGTTAGATATAAGAAGAAGATGGATAATTTTCAGGTTGAAGCATAGTGTTTAAATTTGTCCCCTTTGTTTTCTGCATGGGAATCATAAAGTTACGAATCAACTTTACTGAAGACAAACTTTTATCATGAGATACTCATTATATAGACTGAATAAATTGCTGTGGCTGCATCGTAAATGGTTAATATAAATTAAGGTCTAGGGCGTATGCGTTATTTATTTTGTTCCATGGTTGAATTACATGATTTTCTTTGTGGGGCCGCGTCCTATCTTTTTTCTGAGCACTTATTCTTTGGAGGAAAATGCAGGAAGAATCTCTTGTTATCCCTGGATCAATTGACCAATTACTGTCTGATTATGCAAAGAGGTTTCATGAGATAAAAACTCCTCGTAAGCTGTTGTGGAAGAAAAACCTTGGAATAGTGAAGGTGCGCGACTAAACATGGAAGTAATGAGTGATAATTTGGTTTAACTTTATGCGACTGGATCAAGATGTCCCGCCTAACCTTAAAGCTTTAGTCAGAGAGTATTTTACTTGATGGTTGCAGTTATTCTATTTGCTACTTATAATATCTTTCTGTACTAGTTGGAACTACAATTTGAAGATCGGAACATGCAGTTCACTGTAGCTCCAGTGCATGCAGCAATTATAATGCAATTTCAAGAGCAAACATGGTAAGCATTTAAGTTGTCTTGTATAAATTGTTGTAAACTTAGGTTCTGACAAAAACAATTGTTACCTTCTTCAGCTGGACTTCGAAGAATCTTGCAGCTGCAATTGGGATACCTGTGGAAACTCTTAACAGAAGAATAAGTTTCTGGATAAGCAAGGTACTGCACTGAAATAATATGCTTGTAAAAAATGGTACAGATTCTTGGCCGTCCATCTCTTTATGAACTTATAACACCTGAAAGGTTGAACCATCTCTTATTAAATTTAAGCAAGATGACCTGAAAACACTATCATAATGTTGATTATTGTTTTTTGCAAACACAACAACTACGCTATTTTGAAATTTTCTCCTTCGTAACTATTCAGTGTCTTATAAGTACAATTTCAGCGGTCACCTCACTTCGATATATTGTACAAGAATTTTATTGCTCGACGGATGTTTTGGGAAAAGCCTGACTCTCCCTCTGCTATCTGCTTCATCTACATCCTCTTCATGCCACTTGAGCAGTTAATAGCTGCTTTCTGGTCTCTATCGTCACTTACTGCTTTATCTACTCTTTTTACCATATCTATAACATTTTTGTTATCCAATTATGATGCATACTTCCTCTATCTTTTTTTCTCATGACTCTCTCTTCTATGATCTCTCTTGTTTTCTGTTCTTTATCTGATACCTGCTTTGTTCTTGTTTTTCTTTTTTTACCTCCCTCTTTTGATTTTCTAAATTGCTTTGCTTCTTGACATGATGGGACTCTTTAAAATGGACATGCTTCATTGCACGTCAGCAGCCATCATATGGCTTTATGCAGGGCTTTGTACTTTGCAAATTTAATCAACATTTAGTAAGCTAATAATTAATTAGTCTGGGTGTAGATGTTACTGTTCCTCTGAGAATCTTCTCATATTTGACTATTTGAGTTCTTAGGAGTTGTGTTAGAATAAGCGCTTGTAAGCAATTTTATCCTAGTACCGTATTGCGTTTGTCACTTTGTCTACAGTATCTTCTGACCACTGTCAGTAGGCATAATCAGATTAAACAAAAACATGTTATAACCTTAATATAATTGAAAATACATTTTTTATTTGCTTTTATAATTACTTCGCATTATTCGTCCATGCCTTATATTTGTTAGAAAAAAGAATGTTATATGCTCATATCTTGGCATTATGGCCCGAACAACTTTCTTGATAAAGCATTTTGGTATAACGTATGCTATACTTCTTTCACATGGTTTTCTTAGGGAATTGTAACTGAATCAGGAGGAGCTGAAGTTGATGATCATATCTTTTCCATTGTTGATAACGTCAGTGATACTAATAAAAACAGCTCAACCAATGAGAATTCGGAAGGATTTTTAATGACAGAGGAGGAAGCTGAGAGTTCGGTAGCTTCTGTCGAGGAACAGCTACGGAAAGAAATGACTGTATATGAGGTTTGAACTTCATTAAACTTACAATGAATTTCTTATTGGGCAAAAGTCAGGCTCTTTTTATATTTCCTGTTTGTAGTGTAGTATATTTAGCAGTTCCAAAAAAAGAGAGGCTACACTCTCTCTCTCACTTTTTTTTTCTCTTTTTCATGTAGTCTTATAAGCCAAAGCCATGTTTTTTTGGAAACAGTTATTAGGAAATTTGCAATATGTAGTCATCAAAGCTTTGAGCATATTTGTACATTTTTTAGAAACTTTCCATGTTAGTTCCTGGCAATGAATTTTTAGGTGTCCCAAAGTTTTGATACTGAAGAATGTTGTGTCATGTGATGAAAATGCATAAGTTCCTGAGTCGCGTAAATGTTAATTTGCATAAATCTATAACCCAAAGATTGTAAACTAATTTACGTGCAGAGTTGAGCTAGGGTGCTATTAGTAGCACCAACGTCTTTGTGCTATAGAATCATTTTCCATGACACATCAGGGTTGGATATCTTCATCTAGATAGTTATAAGAATTTTCTATCAAAAAATTTAACTAATTTGGATTCTTCTTCTGTTTTCTTTTAAGAAAACACCTCATATAGTTCATCAAAATAGTCAAATTTGAGGTAGCTGGATCACTAGGTAAATTGTATAAAAAATGCATGAAACTTGGGTTTTTTAGAATTTCAAATACTCTAGATCATGTTCAACGGTGTTGATACTTGATAGTCAAGTGGGGAATTGAAAGCTGTATAGCAACAACGCCTTGGTAGTGTTAATAGCACTCTAGCCTAAATCTATATGTATATTTTATTACTTCTTTCCATCCGGCACTTACCAAGAGTGTTTGAAAAGGCGCGCCTCATGCGTGCGCCTCAACGCCCAGGCGCAAGGCCCAAGTATCAGCGCCTCAAGGAGTGAGGGTGAGGCGCGCGCTTCAGACGCGCCTCGTGATATTTACGTTTAATGTGTCTACGGTTTGAGTTTTTGGGTTTTGAGTTTCTTCATTGTTAAGAATTTTTTTTTGAAAAATTTCTAATTGAACGCTTGCTTTTCCTTTTCTCTTTGTCGTTCTCTCTTCCACCCCCCAATGGCAATAAATAGCAACGGCAAGAAGAAAGAAACAGCAGTAAACACTTTTAAGTTGAAAGTTGAAGCATAATTTTTTTTTTTATTTTTAAGCTGAGAACATTTATGCATGTGATTTCTCTACTTTTTTATGGTTATTTTATTTTTGTATAGCTATTTTAGAATTTTTTAATATAAAACAGTCATTTAAAATAGGCTTGTTAAGAGTGTTTCTTTTTATTAGATATGCGCCTCACCTTCTTGAGGCGCGCGCCTCGTGGTGCGCCTCGCGCCTAGGCTCCGTAAGGCCTTTCTGTATTTTTGCGCCTTGCGCCTTTTCAAACACTGATTACCTTGTGATCCTCTCCTTTGCTTGTTGCAACTTGCTCATCCTTGTGGCGCAAGAATGTATTTATTCACTTCAAGCAGTAGACAGAATTGTTAAATTATATGAAACAACTGTTATTCTCAAAAAGCTTAAGCTAATAGAGAACGATGTTTTTATATTTTTATATTTAACATTCCTCCTCACATCTGGGCTTGAGACTTTTTTGATAGGCCAATGACGTGGACTTGAATTTAATGGGAGGAAACTAATTATGCTATGACTCTGGTGTGACATAAACTTATGACTTCCTGCTCTTATATCATGTTAAAGAATATGAAACAACCATTATTCTCCAAAAGTATAAGCCGATAGATAATAATGTTTTTATATTTTTATATTTAATAATAACAAAAGATGCCGCCCAAGTCATTTGAATATTTTTTATTTAAATTGAAAGTGACTGGTCTGTGTAGCCGTTAATTGTAGCCAATAGTGGTGCAAGTTGATTGACTAATTTATTGCATGCTTCTGACCATCGTTTCTTTTTTTGTTTTACTTTCTTTGATTGCAGAAGTTCATTTTGGGGATGCTCACCAATTTCGGCAGTATGCCACTTGATAGAATACACAATACTTTGAAAGTAAGTACTTAAATGGCTTAATTATTAAACTTTATGGCAAACTTTTTCTGCGGAATCTAATTTTTCTAGATTGAACAATTTTTTTATCTCAGATGTTTTGTGTAGCTGAGCCATCATACGACAAGTCACTCCAGCAGCTTCAGGCCTTCCTGTCTGGTCTCATATCTGATGAGAAGCTAGAAATGAAGGATGGATTGTATTATCTAAAGAAATAGAAAGTAAATAACCAGCATCTCAATAATTACTTGTGAGTATGTTGCCTCTGTTTATAACTAATGACTTTTTGTGACAGTTGTATTTAAAGGTATATGTGCTGGCATATTATTCAATGAATATTTGTTCTTTGCCTTTGTTACCTGTTGCTTCGGCCTTCAAGCTGTTGTAGCTTGTTGACTAATTATCTAATTTCTAGTGTACTAAAAAGTTCTTTTTTCTTTTTGTCACATCTTATTGTTTTTATTTTCAGTAAATGTTTTAAAGGCCAGCAGTGAGGAGGTTTATGCTGTTCTTTCCCTTTGTGCCTTGGATCCAGTACAATATAAACTATTGTGGAATCAAGCAAGGTCTTACTCCAGGTTTGCTTTCTGAAAAGAGGATTGATCTTCGAGGTGACTATCTTTCATCAGAATTATGAGCTTCTTTTATTTTTTAATTAGTGTCTATTTTGAACATTCTTAGTAAAATCTCATTATTGCTATTTTTCTATCCTTATTTCATTCTAGGGAAATAAGTTCAAAACTATGTCTGAGCGGAGAGTCTATGCCATTGGGCTAGTAGTTATTGAACATGTTCTACTTCTCCAAATGCAACATTACTTGGTATTCTAGCTTTTCTACCGTAACCTTAATATGATATTATAAAAGTTGATTAAACCAGTTTAGTCAGACAAGTGAGACTGTCAAATGGTCCATAAGTCCTATAGTTTGGCGTGGTTAAAAAGACCAAACAAACTAGGCAAAACCTGCCAACCTATTTAACCTGGTTATGCTGGGCCCTCGCCACGTTTTGGGTTAACCAGATGGTTTTTCCTTTCTGTTTTGCATAGTACGTAGAGAGTTGTGAAACTGAACTTTGTGTCAATGTGTCATAAGAGGTTGACCTGTCTATTTTATTCTCCTCTTCTATTCTCCGTTAATTTGATGAGTACAAGACTAATGGCAATCATAGACTAAGTTATTATGGGAAATTTTTTCCATAAACCCTTAGATCAATTTGATGGAAAATAAAGAGTGATGGTTATCATAGACTTGCTGTTTTATGCTGGAATTTTTTTCTCAAAATCTTGTCCTTTCTTGTTATTTGAAAAAGAAGAAGAAGAAAAACTCTTGTCCTTCTAGAACCGCTATATCAGTCCCTGATAGACTCTTGTAATTTTGTTTTGGTAAAACCACAACTGCCCGCCCCATTCCCTCCCCTATTATGGGTTACTTTAAAATAGGCCCCTAAACTTCATTATTATAAAGAGTACCCTGAACTTCATCATTATCATCATCATCATCATCATCATCATCATTATTATCATTATTATTTTTATAATTTTTACCACTGACATAAATTTTTCATTTTTTTTGGGTTTGGATGATACTTGTCAGTTAAATTTAGAATTTAGTTAAATTTAGAATTTAGTTAAATTTTGTTACACTGTTAGCTATTAGCCATTAGTTGTTAATGGAACCTTCAGCTTCATTCGCTGAAAACGAGTAAAAGCTAGTAAATTTTAATGGAAAACTGTTAAATTTAACATAATCCTTTATTTGATTGGAACCATTCAAATTAAAAAAAATGTCGAAAGTTGAGGGTTTGTCAACGACAAAAAGAATAAAGTTAGGTCTATTTCAAAATAGTCTGAAGTTGCATTTTATCTCTTAATTTGTCTTTTTTTAAAAAACTTTTTATGTGACTACTTCGTGAAATGCTGTTTGGATGGAAATGGAAGGAAGGAAAAAAGAAAAAGAAAAAGAGGGGGTCCAACTAGTAGTTGAATATAATGCGATGACTTTGTATCCTTGTATAATATTTTTGAGTTGATCGACCAGTTATTTAAGTAGATCACTAATCAAAAGGCTTCCTAACTTGGGGGATGCTTAGGTACAAAAGACTATCCAAGTCAGTTTTTTTTCTCTACAAAATACAAGCAACCATATTGCGATAATTCGCAAAAGTTACTGTTTTAAGGTTCACAGTTTTCGACTAGTGGTTTTAGCATTGATGTCAGAATGACGTAATTAATTATACAATTGGATTTTGGATAATAGAATATTATTTGGTCATACAATAACGAGATGCTAGAGAACAAAATATTCGATGAAACAGTAACTATTGACTTTGAAACCAATTATTAAGTTTGAATCTTATTCTATCATTCGTAGAAGTTATTTGAATTTCTGATTGAAGATCAAAAATCTGGCTGGTTTGATCGTAATTAGAATGGTTCAACAAATGGATTGCTCGCTCAAATTGTCTTTCGAACATAACAGTTTAATGGGTTAACTTAGATGGCCCTAGGCATCTGTTCATCATTCCACCAATTCAACTGGCTAGATCAAATGATTTTGACAAATTGGTTGCAATAGGGTGGTCACAATATCCTCCTTGTGGTCATCTGACCGTATCCCCTTTGTCTCTACTATACTAAACTGAAAGTATCTTGACTAACCACTGCGGACGAGTTTTTAATTTCGAAGTTTTATTGGTTATAGTTTGAATGGATTTTTTTTAGATCTAAGCAGTTCTAAGCACTCTGTACTCAATAGATGGCTTTTCCTAAATTATTACCCTGAAAATTCAGTGTCTCAAAATTTTTAAATAGAATTTGTGGAATATTGATAAATAATATATTTATCACTTAAATATACTTAATGTAAGATTCATTTAGGTACTTGTAAGCAAGGTTTTAAGTGCCCGTCGGCACGGGCTGTATTTATCGTGCCGTACCGTGCCAACAAGATACCGATACGATACAGGCCCTGTGCCGATGGTACAGCTCAAAACTCTCTATTTTTTAAATTAGTAAGTAATTTCCTCAATAAAGTTCAAAAGATGTGATAAAAAGACATAATAAATAGTTAGAATATTTTGTTGCTAAAGAAAATAAATATTTCATGCTATTATGTGTCGGCACACAAGAATTTTTTTGACTGGCACGCATCGACACGGCTCAGCACGCACCGTTCCGTACTGTGCCGGCAAGTTTCCGGCACGACCCCGTGCCACGGCATTTAAATCCTTGCTTGTAAGAGCGCGTTTGGTTTGGATTATCCTGCCAGGATTACAGGCAATCTTGTTAGGATTACTGCGTTTGGTTCATCCGGTCTGTAATCCGGTCGATAATGTAATATTACAAATGGTGTAATATTACTCCGAAAATATTGCCGAGTGGAGGGTGGGTATTTCGTATTACTGATTGCAAGTAATCTTGCATGTTACGTAAAATTACCATTTTGCCCCTCCAATTCTCCCCAACCTTTTCAGTACGTCATTTTTATCTCTCTATATTACGTAAAATTATATTTTTACTCCAACCTTTTTACACCCTTTCAATACATCATTCTTATCTCTCTTTCTGTCCCTCTCTCCCTCTATTCCAATTGGCACGAATTCTTATAAATAAGTTTCTAAATTGAAATTTATTTGTTCCTAAATGATCGTATGATTATGTAATATGGTTTTTTTCTTATTTATTTTTATATAGGTTCAAAATAGTTTTTTTGCTTCATAATTTTTTTTTATGCGTGTTCTTTTATTTATTTTGCTTATTAATAGAATTAATTCAAATGAAAATTATATTAAGTTATAACTTAGTAAAAAAAATATTAAATTTGACTACAATGGCAATTTGGAAATAAATTATACTTTACTGTCAGGGTTACTAAATTTCATAAACTGAATCAAACATAGTAATTCAATATACACTATAATCCAGCATTACATTTTGCATTAACCCAAACACGGTAATGCAGCAATAGTATTAATCTTATTCAGAAATCTCTGATACTTAGTTATGTCGAAATAATTCGTAATGCTACATAACTCAAACAAAACGTGCCCTGACGGTAATTTGATGAAAATTGCGATTAAATTCGAGATGGTTTTACTTGATTTAAAATCATCAATGCTGCTTATTTTTGTAAAATCAAGTTCAGTAGAGTTAGCCATAATGATAGGAGAATGTTCGAGATCCACCAATTTTAATCATTGTTAGGGCCCGTTTGGTATTGAGGTCCATTTAATGGTAATAGATTACAGAGTTGGGGCTAAAGTTTACAGGGATATGCTTCTGCATTTGCCAGTGAAGCTGCAGAAAATATATCGCAACCGACTCATTGCAATATGCGGAACGCGATATTATATCTGAAAACAAATAAGGTATTTTCATATTGTATTTTTTCATGACACGTAACGCAACTTCCTAGTGATGCCAGACGGAGCCTTAATGTATTAGCTTAAAGGTGTTTAACAAAAAGATGTTTTAATGAAAACTCACTGTAAGTTATTGAGCACTACTATCAATTGAGAGCACATAATTATGCAGTATCAAATTTAAGATGAATTAGACTACGCTTGAAAGTGATGCCCCAGAAAGATCTTCTGCTAGGCTGTACCTAAGGATACTTTAATACAATAGTGATAATATCATTGACAAGAAGATGCATTTTGTGTCAAAGGAGATAGTAAATCCTTTCTGATCAGCATCCAAAATCCAGCAATGTGTTATAGTCACAAGAGAGTTCATGAGTTGGCATTTATATGTAGTGAATTGCTTTCTATAAAGTCTTCAATGCCAAGTATAATGAAAAGTATCTCCAAAACAGTGCCTAATAAAGTAACTTCATACAGTCTTTACATTATGCGTGTGAAGATTATCTAAAACTTATGTATTTTTGCAGATTCACGAGAGGCTATTTAATCGCCTGACCTGCAATGATGTTTAGTGTCTCCAAAATCTTCCTGTTGGCTTCTGTTGTAAATTGTCACTAGACTGATTGTTGTATGAAGAGGTAGATCATATGGAATCAGGAGGGCTTTTTTATAAACTGATCCTGTCGAAATTTGAAATTGGCAAAATGATCTTGCCAAAATTTTATTTGTAAAACTAACCCTTCTTTCGCCACGTGGGTGTTACATCAGTTATTTCTCACAAAGCCAGTGAATCGTGCACCGTCTTTGTAATATCTGTTGTGAAGGCGGTGAATCGTGCACCGCCTTTTCAACTGCTTACAATTCGTCTTTCCTGTGCCCTTGAGAAGGCGGTGAATGGTTCACCGCCTTTAGTGCAAAACTCCCCCGCTTCCCCTTACAAGGCCGCTTTTCCAACTGTTTACAATTCGCCTTTCCCGTGCCCTTGAGAAGGCGATGAATGGTTCACCGTCTTAACTAAGATGGTGAATCATTCACCGTCTTTAGTGTAAAATCCCCACCCAGCAAAATTTGGCTAAGTTCTGGAGTCGGGGTTAAAACACAGATAAGACGGTGAATGGTTCACCGTATTATCAGTGCTGCACTAAAGGCGGTGAATGGTTCACCGCCTTAAGTGTAAACAACCCTCAGTTCAGGACTCAGCCAATTTTTTCTGGTTTTTGGGGATTTTGCACTAAAGACGGTGAACCATTCACCGCCTTTAGTGCAAACAGTAGTAGCTCCTTTTTTTCAGTTCGATCTTAAAAACAATTTGAACAAGTTTGAGGCAAGAATTTTCACGAGAACAAATATTCCAACAAGAAACACAACAAGATAAGTGGAATAACAAGATACAATCAACCGGATAAAAATATCAACAAAAACACAGACAAATTTACAAATATGAACTAAATACAGTCATATATAATATTATACAAAGTATGCAATCTAAATCAACAAGATACAATCAGTCTCTCGATCTTCCTCTCCTTCGACGTGCACGGCCACGTCCTCGTGCACGGCCACGTCCTCGTGCATGACCACGTCCACGTCTACGGCCACGATCCACATCGAGCTGAGCAATAGGTACGTCATCAAGTGGCTCGATACTGGCCATTTGATCGAGATTCGCAATGATGATGCCCTCGAAATGCTTCGGAATCGCCTGAGTCTTTTCTGGCTCAGGTCGATCACTCTCGATAGTGGCTGGTGTAGATGCTAGGCGGGGTTGTGATGATGACGCGCCATGACGTCGAGAATAGACTGATCTAAAGTACGCTCGAGAGACTGGCGGCGGAAGCGAGTCTAATGTCAAGAAAGGAAATCTCGAAGGGGCGGCGGGCATATCTGCAACATTAGTAGGAGATGGAGATCGTGACACTCGCAAGCTCGATGTCGAGTATGATCCAGTAGGAGTCGGTGACTGTCTACTTTGATGACCCGATATCGAGGCATGACCAAAATTTCGACCTCCGATATCAGCGACAGCAGGTATGGCAGGAACGTGCTCCAGTACTGACTCAATATGGGCATAGATGCCCGTCAATGTCTCCATCATCGTATGGACCGCACGTGGATGATTAACTAGCTCTTCGATGCTATACTGAGTTTGTCGTAATGCGTCCACCTGTATTATAGAAAAAAACTCATTTTTTTCAATCTATATTAAATATAACATTAAAAAAAATAATTAACATATGAGTGGTCGTACCAAAGCTCTCTCGGTTTGGCCGCGAGGTTGGTAAGTCAATAGTGGACGCTGTACTGGACGAGAAATCCATCTTCTCGTGATCTGCCAATACCACTGCATATAAATAGAGGTCTCTTGTGTCGGGTCATCACCGACAATCGGCAGCTGGTCCAAAATGGTCTGTAATCTCTATCCCTATCTCTCGATGTGTGCAGCATGAAAGATTGCCCAATCCTCATCTGACCGCTCCCGAGAAGTGATATGACGGATGATCTCCACGTTAATGGGTATATGCTGGAGGAGACCAAACTGTTGTAGGACTCAATCCGGTGCATGAAGCTCAACAATATGAAAAAAAATCAGTGTCGTCCTCGATCGCCAGACCTCACTGCCCTATACACAGAATGCCGGTAGCGCAGCTATAATAGCATCTGTGTACGGCCGCCATATAATCTGTGAAAAAACTAATAATAGTCAGCTGAATGTATTAATACGTTTGTATATTGAAAAAGATGATTGCATTAATACGTACCTGGGACTCTCTCTGCTGATCTAACTTATCTCGATAGAACTCAATATCCGTTGTCCTAACATTTGCTCCAAAACGTAACCCACCGGCGTTTGACCATCTAATATTTGAAAAGTATATAGTATAGTTGCAAATATATATATATATATATATATAGAGAGAGAGAGAGAGAGAGAGAGAGAGAGAGAGAGAGAGAGCACACTACAAGGAGAATATGCATTAGAATACCATATACATATATATACATACTAAGTTGGACAGCTTAATTTGTACTCAACAATGGAGCCCACAACACTCCCTAATCACCCACATGATATGAGGCCGAAGGTGCACANTATATATATATATATATATATATGTTATATGTATCAAATTTATATGTCATACCGGCAACCCAAAGGGCAATAAGCTATATCGGCAATAGCTCCAACTCTAGTAGGTCGCCTGACATGAAGATGGTCCTACGCCCAAATCTATAAATAAATTACAATAAATTAAACATGTGAACTTAAATAGAAAAAGCTTTATATAACAATTATTATATATTACTTATTGTATCTGTAATAATGTCGCGAAGCAACAACATTCGGCCTTTCCTTTTAAAAGAGCTGATCCCAATGCTCGATAAAGGTAGGCCAATGCTGCTGCATCCCAGGCTAACCCGCCACATGCATCAAAATCCTCTAAAAGTGACAGCCACTTAAGGTGAACTCTATATTCGGTGGGGTTTGGAAACAAGCTACAGCCAATCTGATATAATATATATGCACGTGCTGTGGCTGCAACTAATCCAGTAGGAGCATTCAAATGTATATGGTGGAAGTGCTGGTATAACCAATCTAATCTAATCTGACCAGCTCTGATGTCATCCGGCATAGCCCCTAAAAGCGTCTGACAAATCTCTGGCTACGGATACACTGTAGTCCCGGTGACAGGCTCTCCATCGACACGAAGATCAGAAATAACCGCCACATCTTGAAGTGTAATCGTCATCTCATCGTGACGGAAGTGAAAAGTCTGGGTTTCCCGTCTCCGTCTCTCGACCAGAGCTTCTAATAAAGCCTGATCCAGCTCCACACGCCTAAGTCGAGAAATATAATAGAATCCAGACTGTCGTAGCAGATCGAGCACCACTTGATGATCAAGATCCTACTGGTTTAATTTGCGGCCATGCTCTGTGAACTGAACCCCGCGAGATCCCACTGGTTTATCTGTAGGAAATTGTTCCGGATGGTCAATAAAATCAAGTCCCTACAGATAACAATTGGATACATCAGTAGCAACATACTGATGTATCCAATTGTCACTGTAGGGATATCGCGGGGTTCAGTTCACAGAGTATGGCCGCAAATTAAACCAGTGGGATCTTGATCATCCAGCGGTGCTCGATCTGCTACGACAGTCTGAATTCTATTATATTTCTCGACTTAGACGTGTGTAGCTGGATCAGGCTTTATTAGGAGCTTTGGTCGAGAGATGGAGACGGGAGACCCGGACTTTTTACTTCCGTCACGTTGAGATGATGATTACACTTCAAGATGTGGCGGTTATTTTTGGTTTTCGTGTCGATGGAGAGCCTGTCACTGGAACTACAGTGCATCCGTGGCCAGAGATTTGTCAGATGCTTTTAGGGGCTGTGCCGAATGACATCAGAGCTGGTCAGATTAGATTAGATTGGTTATACCAGCACTTCCATTATATACATTTGGATTCCCCTTGCTGGATTAGTTGCAGCCACAGCACGTGCATATATGTTATATCAGATTGGTTGTAGCCTGTTTCCAAACCCCACCGGATATAGAGTTCACCTTAAGTGGTTGCCATTTTTGGAGGATTATGATGCATACGGCGAGTTAGCCCGGGGTGCAGCAGCATTGGCCTACCTTTATCGAGCATTGGGATCAGCTTTATTAAAAGGAAAGGTCGAATGCTGTTGCTTCACGACAGGTATAATAAGTAATATATAATAATTGTTATATAAAGCTTTTCCTATTTAAGTTCACCTGTTTAATTTATTATAATTTACTTATAGATTTGGACGTGGGACCATCTTCATGTCGGGCGACCTACTAACGTTGGAGCTATTGCCGATATAGCTTATTGCCCTTTGGGTTGCCGGTATGACATATAAATTTGATACATATTACATTTCTATATATACATTCGCAACTAACACGTATACTTTTCAAATATTAGATGGTTGAACGCCGGCGGGTTACGTTTTGGAGCAAATATTAGGACAACAGATATTGAGTTCTATTGAGATCAGTTAGATCAGCAGAGAGAGTCCCAGGTACGTATTAATGCAATCATCTTTTTCAATATATAAACGTATTAATGCATTCAACTGACTATTATTTGCTTTTTCACAGATTATATGGCGGCCGTACACAGATACTATTATAGCTGCACTATCGGCATTCTGTGTACAAGGCAGTGAGGTCTGGCGATCGAGGACGACGCTGATTTCTTTTCATATTGGTGAACTTCATGTACCGGATCGAGTCCTACGACAGTTTGGTCTCCTCCAGCATATACCCATTAACGTGGAGACCATCCGTCGTGTCACTTCTTAGGGGCGGTCAGATAAGGATTGGGCAATCTTTCATGCTGCACACATCGAGAGATCGGGACAGAGATTACAGGCCATTTTTGACCAGCTGCCGATTGTTGGTGACGACCCGATACAGGCGACCTCCATTTATATGCAGTGGTATTGGCAGATCACGAGAAAATGAATTTCTCGTCCAGTATAGCGTCCACCATTGACTTACCAGCCTCGCGGCCAAACTGAGAGAGTTTTGGTACAATCACGCATATGTTAATTATTTTTTTAATGTTATATTTAATATAGATTGAAAAAAATGAGTTTTTTTTCTATAATGCAGGTGGACGTATTACGACAGACTCAGTATAGTATCGGAGAGCTAGTTCATGATTTACCTGTGTTCCATACGATGCTAGAGACATTGACGGGCATCTATGCTGATATTGAGTCAGTACTGGAGCACGTTCCTACCATACCTGTTGTCGCTGATATCGAAGGTCGAGATTTTGGTCATGCCTCGATATCGGGTCATCACAGGAGACAGTCACCGACTCCTACTGGATCATACTCGACATCGAGCTTGCGAGTGTCACGATCTCCATCTCCTACTGATGTTGCAGATATGCTCGCCGCTTCTTCGAGATTTCCTTTCTTGACATTGGACTCGCTTCCGCCGCCAGTCACTCTAGCGTACTTTAGATCAGTTTATTCTCGACGTCATGGCGCGTCATCATCACAGCTCCGCCCAGCATCTATATCGGCCACTATCGAGAGTGATCGACCTGAGTCAGAGGAGACTCAGGCGATTCCGAAGCATTCCGAGGGCATCATCATTGCGGATCTCGATCAGATGGCCAGTATCGAGCCACTTGATGACGTACCTATTGCTTAGCTCGATGTGGATCGTGGCCGTAGATGTGGACGTGGCCGTACACAAGGACGTCAAGAGAGAGGAAGATCGAGAGACTGATTGTATTTTGTTGCTTTAGATCGCAAACTTTGTATAATATTATATATAACTGTATTTAGTTCATATTTGTATATTTGTCTGTGTTTTTGTTGATATTTTTATTTGGTTGATTGTATCTTGTTATTCCACTTATCTTGTTGTGTTTCTTGTTGGAATATTTGTTCTCGTGAAAATTCTTGCCTCAAACTTGTTCAAATTATTTTTAAAATTGAACTGAAAAAAAGGAGCTGCTGCTGTTTGCACTGAAGGCGGTGAATGGTTCACCGCCTTCAGAGGTCTCTGAAGGCGGTGAACCATTCACCGCCTTCAGAACAGATATTACAAAGACGGTGAACGATTCAGCGTCTTTGTGAGAAATAGCTGATGTGGCGCCCACGTGGCGAAAGGAGGATTAGTTTTACAAATAAAATTTTGGCAGGGTCATTTTGCCAATTTCAAATTTCTACGGGATCATTTTATAAAAAAGCCCGAATCATGATGTATATCGTTATATTGTGGCATTTTCCAATTAGTGGTCTTTATCCATCACGGGTTCAGTGAAATTGTGCGCACTTGAGTGTCCGAAGGTGTTGTTTTATTCTATCTTATAGGGCCTGGTTTTATGCATGAATATTTTGTTCGGTACATCTCTAGAACTCACTCAAAAAGCTTGTAGTAGTGGATATAGTATGTGATCAAATGTTTAGAAAGGTACAACTATATTTGGTAAAATAATTTTATTTTATAGGTGAAATGCATTACACTAACAAATCACGGCCGTAGAGATCCCGCTATGAGTCAGAACTTGTAGCTTGTAATAAAAATAGAAAATTTTCGAAGCACAAAAAGTCATTACTAAATAACTTCTTCTGTCATCCAACAAGGCCAACAAGCATGAATATCTTGTTTAGCACCTATCTTATCTAACTGTGTGGTCTAATATTTGGTAGATGAGATGTATGACTAGGTGTCTACAATGTAATATTATACATGGCCTTTATTTTATTTTCTTGAAATAAAATAAATCAATTCATATACATTATATTAGGAAATTGTGATTGTCGAGACCTTGTAATGGACTAATAAACTGTAATTTCTAATGACAAAATGAAGTAAACTGTAACTTGTAAAGATGGAATAAAGTGTCCTATGGCATGAGTTTTAATCAGATCGGAGATCAGAGGGCTTTTGTTTGCAATAAGTTCCATCAAAATTATTTTTTTAATAAATAGCATCTCAAAATTTATATTAGCAAAAATGATTCTCTTCCTGCCACGCGAGCGCCACGCTGGATGGAAGAGGGTCAGGCGAGCAATTTAAGTTGAAGATGGTGTTTAAATACAGTGACTTGATCACCATGTTAATTGTGACACTTTAACTCCTTTATAGCTTGTCATGTTTAATTGGGACACTTTAACTCCTTTATACCTTGTCTTTTTTTTCTTTTTTTTTTTTGAGAGAGAGATAGGTAGCATGATATCCGTTTCGTTTATTTCATTTAGAAATAAACTTAGCTGAAAATGTGAATCAACTAGGCTTCGAATTTGGGACCTCAGGTATGAACCACCAAGTCCTTTGCCACTTGCGCTAGGGATGCTTGATTTCTTTATACCTTGTCATGTTGGAGTTGAACCAAGTGAAAAGGCTTAGTGATTGATCTTTTGCGCTAAGGCTGTGCGCGCGCGCGCGCTTGCTGGGGGAGGGTTGTTGGAGGTAGTTCATCTTACATCCCCCACCATGATCAATACCATCATACTCATCGAAGGGCACTATGACTTCCATCTGATCAAAATGTTTGATAGTAGTGCCCTTAGCAACTAGTTGAGCATCCTACATCTTGATCACCATTCTGAGCTTGTGCTCAACTGCAGCAGGTGTTGATACTATATGCGATTGTGGAGGAGTTGAAGATGAGGGATGATCTGTGTGCAGGGAATGCAACTATCGGCGCCTACGATGAGCAATATCTGGTCTTTGAGTTGGAGGTGGCTCTGGCCGCACAGGAGAAGATGCATCCTCTGTTAATAGTGTTGATATCGATGAAGATGGCTCCGATGGACAATGCGGTTGTACATGGCCCGAGGTCGATGGTCCAACATGGTCTGATGGCCGTGAAGATACAATGCCTTAATGAGTAGGTAGAGTATCTGGCCGCAGATAAAAAGGTGCATCCTTTGCTAATGGTGTCGATGTCGGTAGAGATGGCGCTAATGGACTATGTAGCAGTATATAGCCCGAGGTTGATGATCCAACATAATTTGATGGCCGTGAAGGTACAATATATGAAAAACTAGGTAGAATCTCTAAAACTGTCTCCATTTGATCAGCAACTCCTGTAAGGGCACCCAAAACTCCACTATGTGAAATATCAGGTAGGACACGTCTAATTGTATAGTGCAATCTCTGCATGACATTGACTCGAAATAAAAACAGCGTTATGACAATTATAGTAATACTCCATTGTATATGAAAATAAATATAATCAATCATGTATATGAAAATCATACTAGTGTTCTCTCGACATTTCTACGTGGCTAATATGCGAGGGGTGGATGCTGGCCTAGATATCTATCTCCTTGTGATCCTCCAATATCACTTCATATAGATAGTAGTAGCTCGTATAGGGTCGGAATCTACATGAGGGTCCACTTCTACATACTCATAAGTCGATCATTGCAATCCTGAATATGTTGAGCATGATATGCTGCTCAATTCTCATCCGCTTTACCTCGTGAAGTAATATGAGGTAGAGCTTCTACTGTGCTTGGTATATGCTGTAGAAGGTCAAATTATTGAAGCACCTAATCTAAAAGATGAGCTCGAGGACGTAGAAGCAAACTAAGGAGATCCTAGCTCACCAGACTTGGGATCCCGCTACACAAATAGCTAGAAGTGCTTCTAGTAATGCATCTGTGTAAGGCTTCTACGTAATCTATTGTGAAAAATACCTATGGTCATTCACTCGATTAACAATGCTAGGGACAGTTACGAGAAGATCAAATTATTTTCATTCATCTGGGACTCTAGTTGTTGATCAAGTTGATCATGATAAAACTCAATGTCAACAGCTCTTACATTGTCTCGAAAAGCCAACCTAGTTTTCCACCTGGCTTATTTATAATATATTAGTATTGATAAAATCAAACATTGAAAGCTTAATGGGAAATCGTCCCCAACGACGATCAACACCATCATACTCATCGAAAGGCTCTATGAATTCCGGTTGATCAAGATGTTTGATAGTAGTGCCCTAAATAATTGGTTGTGTCGTGCATCTCGATCACCATTCTGAGCTTCAGCTCAATCACGGCAGGTGTTGGTACTATGTCTGGCTATGAAGGAGTTGAAGATAGGGGTTGATCTGCGTGCTGGGACTGCAGCTGTCGGTGCCTACTATAAGCAACATGTGGTTGTCGAGTTGGAGGTGGCTCTGGCTGCATGGAAGAAGGTGCATCATTCGTTAATCGTGTCGATGTCGATGAAGATGGCTCTGATGGACAATGCGATCATACATGGCCCGAGGTAGACGATCCAACATGATCTGATGGCCGTGAAGGTATAATGTCTTGATGAGTTGGTAGAGTCTTTGGCCGTAGAGAAGAAGGGCATCCTCTGCTAATGGTGTCGATGTCGGTGGAGATGGCCTCGATAGACCATGTAACGGTATATAGACCGAGGTCGATGGTCCAGCATGATCTGATGGCCGTGAAGGTACAATGTCTTGATTAGTAGGTAGAGTCTCTGGCTGTAGAGAAAAAAGTGCATCCTTTAAGTCTGCTAATGGTGTTGATGTCGGTGGAGATGGCCCCGACAAACTAGGTAGTGGTATATGGCCCGAAGTTGATGGTCCAACATAATTTGATGGCCGTGAAGGTACAACATATGGAAAAGTAGGAAGAGTCTCCAAAACTGCCTTCATTTGATCGGCAACTTGTGTAAGGGCTTCCAAAACTCCACTATGTGAAATATCGAGTAAGACACGTCTAATCGTATAGTACGATCTCTGCATGACATTAACCTGAAATAAAAGCAGGATTATGACAATTACAAATGCTTTATTGTATATGAAAATAAATATAATATATCATATAAATGAAAATCATACTAGTGCTCTCTCGACATTTCCATTTTGGCTGATATCGAAGGGTGGACGCCGCACTAGCCTAGATGTCCACCTTCTTGTGATCCTCCGATGTCACTGCATGTTGACAATAGTAGCTCATATAGAATCGAAATTTACATAGGGGCCGACCTCTACATACTCGTAAGTCGATCATTCCAATGCTGAATATATTGATCATTCCAACGTTGAATATATGGAGTATGATACGCCACCCAATTCTCACCCCTCAAGGTACAACTTTTACTTCGCTTGATATATGTTGTAAAAAGTCAAATTGCCGAAGCTCCTAATTTGGAAGATGAAGCCCAATAACGTGGAAGCAAACTACCACTAAGGTGGTCCTAGCTCATAAAACTTAGGATCCCACTACACAAAAAACTAGAAGTGCCTCTAGTAATGCATATGTGTAAGGCCTCCATATAATTTATTGTGTAAAATACCTATGCTTATCCACTCGATTACAAATGTAAGGATAGTTTTGAAAAGACCGAATTATTTTTATTCACCTGGGACTCTAGTTGCTGATCAAACTGATCACGATAAAACTCAATATCAACAACCCTTACATTGTCTCAAAAAACCAATCTAGCATTCTAGCTGGCTCATTTATAATATATCAGTATTGATAAAATTAAACATCGAAAGCTTAACAAGGAAAAAAAACCTGCTTGCAGCCTAGTGACACATCAACAAGCTTAGGCTGTGGTCCGACTATCTCAGGTCAACCAATGTGCAGTTGGACTTGTGCCTAGATCTACATAATAAGCTACTTAGAAACTATAAGAAAAATTGTGAATGAAATTAGTAATAAAAGATTGTACCAGAAGTAATGTTCCAAAACAGCACTCCAACTTTTTCCTTATGCAAGCATTCCTTAATGCTCGATAGACGTAAGCTAGCGTTGCAACACCCCTTGTCAACTCACTATAAGTGTCAAAATCCTCTAAAAGTAACAACCACTTGAAATGAACTCTATTTCCACATGCGTTTTGTCATGGCCCGGTCCACAATGGAAGCCTTAACCGGGCATGTGCTTAGGACCGCCGTGTGCACAAGGACACCCTTATGCATATGAAGTGTAACCATCCAATTTCAACAACTTTTATACCAAAGATGATATCCATATTGATAGGTATCTAGAGTATGAACATCAACTACTACTAAACTAGAAATAAATTACAGCCATACATCACTTCCAGAAAGGGATATATAATTTTTCTCCTCAACTCTCAAGTTAATACATAGTTAAAACCATAATTAGTATATTGTCAAATCATCATAGCTCTTCAAAATATAAGGGTCAATCTCTACTAGGTCCAAATGGGTGAAAGGGCTTTAGCTGTTACGAGACTCCCTTTGCACGATTTAGCGCCTTCACATACCTGAAGGCTCTAAAAGAAAAACACCAAATCATGGGCATAAGAACTATAAAATATAGTTCCCTGTAGGTACCACCGCCAAAAAAGGCACGCTATACCACTAGGCCAACTGAGCCATCAGTAGTAAGAATACTGGAGATAATAGCTGTAATAACGGAAGCATGAAATAACTATAACTGTTGTTTTACGACTTAGGGATGACCCTCTGTCAATTTCTTTTTGGCTATTAAAAAAATCTTCTTACCACTAAAAAAAGTATGCATCATAAGAATGGTGTAATATTACCATTCCTCTATGCTACATGAAGTAGAAGGAATCATGCCTTAACTTTCAACTATTTATCAATTTAGTTTGTCTCAATTTGCAACTATGTATCAATTTAGTTACCAAATATAACTATTTACCTAATCTCTTGAGGACCTACATAGAGTACATTCCTAACTTGCGCCATGCCTTATGGACCTGTTCAACACCCCATAAAGGCTACCTGTGCCTCGGCGCTCAAAAAGTAAAGGCGAGTCTCCCCACAATGGCTAATTTTCGAAGTGTCTTGGCTTGTAGGGAGCGTCCCTCACAAGCAAAATGTACTAGTTTAGCTCAATTTGGCTCTTGTAAGCTTTAATCTCATGCGCTACTCAAAGGCCACCAATCCCAAGCACTTGACCTATGGTCACATAAGAGTTCTCCACTCTAATACTACATCGCAACATATCATTTAGGGTGCATTTGGTTCGCGCTATTTTTTAAAGATTCCTAGTAATCCAATGGGAATAAAAAAAATATGACGGTGTTTGGTTAAACGCACTAAGTAATCTAGTTGGTAATATCGGATTCACTTGGGAATAAGATTCATCCCAAAATACTAATCTCATTCCCTTGAGGGAGGGTGGGTATTCTTATATTAATGGATTAGGGTAATCATAATATGTCTAATCTCGTTCTTTCTTCTTACCCGCCGGTTAATTGATATTATTTTTCTTTACACTCTAACCTTATATCTCTCTCTAAACTTATTTTTCTCTCTAAAATTCAACTTTTTTTTCTCTCTCTAAACTAAGCTTTCTCTCTCTCTCTCTTTCTAAAATTTCAACTCTCTCACTCCCTCTAATTTCGACTATATTTTTCTTTCTATTTTTTTAATTATGCTCTCTCTCTCTAACTTATACTCTCTCTCCCTTTTTTCTAAAAAGATNGTTGAAACTTTTGGTAACATTATCTAAAATTAATTAAATAAATAAATTAATTAATTGTATATTTTTTGTAATATTAAATAACATGGCTAATTAATATTACCGTGCGAACCAAACACAGGAATTCCACATTCTTAGTAATAGGATGAATAGGAATAAGATTCTCGGATATCTTTTATTCCTAGTAATCTTTCATAATGCGAACCAAACGCACCCTTAGGGATTATGTGCAAGTAATCTCAACATATCCAAATCTAGTAAGAGATTCATTTATCTCAATTAGACCAATATGATATAGAAAGTAGAAAGTAACCAAGCACTGCTAAATAGATGCCCAAATTTGTACAGTAACATCAATGGGCGAACCCTTAACCATCTATATCTTCTATACCTATACATTAATCCCCCAAAAAAATGCCACGTGGCTGTATTTCCTTCAGTGTTGGTTTTCACCTTATGAAACCAACCCTTCACCTTCCCTACGTACATAACGTCTAATTAAAGCGTCCACCCAACTTAACCCTATCTAAACTGTAAACTTATAAACCCACACAAAAAGCCTAACCCTTCGTCTTCCCTTCACATATAACGTTTAATTAATGCATCCACCCACCCTAACCCTAATATAATAGTAAACTATACAAACTCACACAAAAGCCCCCTTCTCTCCTATGCATGTCATGAAAATAAAAACCTACTATTTTTCTATAATAAATTATGGCCTCCTTCATTTGGCAAAAGGTGTGGCATCCATTTACTTTTTTTCTATTTTTTTTGTTAACTCCTAATTTTGGTGTCTTCTCTTATTCTCATTTAGCATGAGGCGTGGGATCCATTTTTTTCTTTTTTTTTTCAACTCCTAACTTTAGTATCTTCTCATCTTCTCAACGTTCGCTGCGTCACCTTCTCCCAACCCCCTTTTTTTTCTTCTCCACCCCAGCCCACGCGTTCTTTCTCCTTCTCTACCATCTGTTTTTCCTAACTCCTACAACCCTACCTCCTCTTTTTTTTTTTTGTAGAGTTCTTTAGATGCTTCAGGTCATAGTGGTGGTGGAGGCGGTGAATGTGATGGCAGTAGAGACCAAAGCGGCGACTGCGGCTGCGGCTGGGAAAGAAAGCATGGGCAATGACAGTGGAGATCGAGGTGGCGGCGAAAGCAATAGCAAGTCTCACCCTCTTAGAGACCAATACTAAGTGAGAGTTCCTCTATCTTTTATTTTCTCTCTCTCTTATTTTCTATTTGTTATCTATTTTTAATCTATTTTACAGTATTTTTTGGGATTATTTGATAGTTTATGTTTAAGGTGGGTTGGATTGGATTAAAAATCTAATATTTCAATAATACCTGCCCGCCGCATCATGCGGGTAACTACACTAGTTTTACATTATTCTCCTTGATTTCACATGTGGGCCCCGCATCAACTAGTTTTTTCTCTACTATTTTCCTCACCCCCTATACACAGCTCTTTCTCTCTCTTCCCTCTATCTTCAGGGAAATCACCCCTTCCGCCGCTCCCCCTCTTTCTCGCATGCGCGATAGGATCCCAAAAATTCGGGGATCCCGTGGGCTTCTCCATCGATCCGTCACGATCCGCGCTACTGCCTGTCCTTCAAATCCCATGAAATCCGCTATAGATCCTGCGCCGCTCCCATCAAATCTCACCAATCTCGCAATACTGGAGGATCCCTACTAGCATCCACGAATCTTGCTGCTCCATGCTCTCTAATCTCTACTATTCTCTCTAGGATTTTCCATCCTATTTTCCAATCCCCCATCATTCTCTTTGAATGGAAGAAGAAGGAGACTTGAATGATGGAGAAGAGTGATGAGGAACGAAGGCGCTCTCACTTGAAGAACCCTAATCAGTTGTGCTCCTCATGAGCTTGAAAATAAAATTTTTTGGTCATTGAAATTTGAATGTGATAGTTTATGATATCTTTACTTAAGCATGCTTTTATTTCTTTCTCTAAGAATAAAAATAATTAAGCTTGCTGCCTATGCCATAGTTAGTTAATTCGGATTCGGCAAAAATTCGGTACGGGTATAATTCAGATAAAATTCGTCTTCAAGTTTTTAAATTTGTTGAAAAATACGACTAAAAAACGGGTTTGCCAATTATTCGGATACGTGATTTATACGGATATTATACGTTCATCAATTAAAAATTCGGGATGAAAAATTCGGCTATTAAATTAAGTTTTTCTTTTCTCAAAATTTATGCTATTAGCATAAATACTCATATTTCTTAAAAATATAAAAAAAAAGAACTATAAAATTAAGCTAAGTAAGTAAAACAAATAGCAAACTATATTATATCTCAAAATAAATAATAAATTAAGTAAATAAGAGATTAAAATAATACATAAGAGATTAAATTTTTTTGATCGAGTGATTTTTTTTGGGGAGGGGGAGGAGAGCGAACGTTTCGAAATGATTTTATTTATTTATTTTTTTTTCGGTGCGAACTTTGGATTTTGGAAAGGATTTTGGATTTTGGATTTTGAAAAGGTTTTGGGTGAGCCGCAAGGGGCGCGGAAGCAGCGCGAGCGCGAGCGCGGGCCAGGTCGCGAGCGGGGGCCAGCGAATTATTTGCGAATAAGTATTTTTTCCCAAAAAAAGGCATTTTTTTCNGCGCGGGTGCAGGCCAGGGCGTAGGCTCAAGCGCGGGCCGGTCGCAGGCGCGAGCGCAGGCCCGGGCGCGGGCCGTTTTTTTGGGCGAATAATTCGCGAATCGCGAATTATTTGCGAATAAGTATTTTTTCCCAAAAAAATGCGTTTTTTTCCGAATTTTTCGGAAAAATATGAATTCGGCCGTTTAATTTGTTTTCTCAAAAATTCGCGAATAATTCGCGAATTAACTAACACACGCCTATGCAATCTTTCCTCTTCTTATCCTCATTAGGTTAGTTGCCCTCTTCTTCGATTTTTTTTTTTTTTTAATTTGTCTCTGATTCATTTTAATTTGTGTAGTTTGCATTGTTTAATTGTATGCATGATTCGTTGCTTCATTATCTTATGCCCATAGTTTTAGGGTTTGGATTTTGGTCCTTGATCTAGGGATCTCCCCTATTCAATTTGAAACTAGAAATAGGGAAAAAAAGAAAAAGGAAAATTCTGGGGTTCATACATATGCAGATGAAAATAAGTATTAGAATTAATTTGTTTGGGTGACAAAAATCACTAATAGGATGATCTCCACTTTGTTTTTAAAATTTTTTTCTTACTTTATTATGCTTGTATTAGAATTAATTTGTTTGGGTGAAAAAAATCACTAATAGGATGATCTCCACTTCGTTTTTAAAATTTTTTTCTTACTTTATTATGCTTTAATTAGTTGCTTGATAATCTACAATGGGTTAATTAATGCAATCTATTAGATATCTATAAACATATATGAATCCTTAATATTTTTGCCACGTGGCAATTGTTCCTTCACCCTCACTAGCCTCTCTTTTAAACCGTTCCTCTCCTTTGATTCGAACCAAACTGTTCTCTGAACCGAACCATCTTTCTAAGCCGTCCTCCTAACATATGAACCGAACCGCTCCCTATCTATGAACCGCCGAATCACACCGACCGCCTCTCTTTCTCTCTCCCTTTCAGTTATTGCACGACGGACCGTTTCCGCTCCCCTCTCCTCCGCGCCGTTCCTTCTTCCCCCTTCATTGCAGTGTTTTCTCTTCCCTCTCTGTGGTATCGCCGTTTCGATTGATAGGTCATTCCCTTTCCGCTCTTCGCATCTAAGGTTTTTCTTTGTGTCAATCTCTTCGGATTTGTGTGCGGATGGAGGGGGTAAGATTGGGAACACTAACCCTAATTTTTCTTTTATTTTTTTAATCCTGAATTATTGTTACGTATCCATCTAGGATTTGATCTATTTGCATTATTTGGATTAATTTTGAGGTTAATTTGATTTCATGTGGTTGTTCTGGTCGTGGTTGTGGAGTTTTTGTTTCTTTTACTTTTTTTTTCTTATGTGTGGATTTACTAAATTTGATTTTAGGGGGTTGTGGAGATGTTTGAGAGAGGTTTGCATAGACACAGATTCGCCTTTGTAGAGGGCTCACCATAGACGGATGCTCGTGCGATGTGAGCCCACATCGGCATCCTCCCTTGCCAGAGTCCTAAATTTTCCTATCGAGGCCTCTCCAAACGCAAATGTTTGGATTCCGAGGGTGTAAGATTTACATCGTCCTAAAAAAGTTGTGCATATAGCATTTTCCTTAAAATCACAGGTCATTTGATTTTGTATTGTTGGGTTATACTGAAAGGCCATGAAGTGTTTGGTAATTTACTATCATATGATTTTAAGCTAAGCATTTTTGTCACTAATGATTACACTAACAATATTTTATAAAGATTTATTATTATAATGTCTTTGAACTATAGTTGAATGTCCTAATAAAAGTTTGTGAATGTAGAGAAATTTTGAGAATGTCCTCTGTGTGATTCTTTTTTTTTTTTTTTTTTGAGTCATTTATATTTTACTCATAGTATGCAAGCAACAAGACCCAATTAATTGTGAGCACGCATTATCTATAGAAGTTTCCTTCAGAGGAGATGATTCCACTATCTATGTGATAGTGGATGTATTTTACTGCTCATCATCGAAAGTAAATTTTAGTATGTGTTAAATTTTTTGTGTTAAATTTTTTTGTTAGTATGTGTTAAATTTTTTGTATGTGTTAGTATGTGTTAAATTTTTTGTTGTGCCCAGCTTTTGCAGCGCGCACAGATCAACAAGTGGGATGCATCGCTAAGCCAAACAAAGCCTAAACCACACATCATAATATATTTGTATTTAGCCCTACGAAAGTGTATTTTCATATATATAAGACATTTTCTAATCTGAGGTTGGAAAAGCTTTGCACATCATACTTAAGTATAGGTAGATAATTCTATACGGTTATATAATAAAATCTCTTTATATATACATTCTTCTGATTCTATCAGTTAAAATTTGCTCTCAAGTTATTATGAATTTTTTTATCTTTTTTTTGTCATTATCTGAATACAAGGTCAATTACTTATGGCAATCTCAAAAACAGTTGAAAATAAGTTAATTTTATATTTTAAGCTTATTTTCTCTGCATGTTGGACTCCTACTCTGGAAACAGAAATAACTTTTTCAACTCTTTTTCCTATGGATCCACAAAGCAATTGAGAGATAAATGGTTTGTGATCCCTACTTTCCTAATTTCTTTTTTCCTTTGCTCCTAAAAGTTTCAATAATGGATTTTTCATTTTGCATGTTGCTAAGTTTTTAGGCCCTTTCTGTAATAGGGACCTTTTCTATAATTGAGGATGCATAACTTTTACAATTTTGATTCTAGAATTCAGGCTTAGGATTTCAATTTTTAGTTTATCCTAAATCCTCTTTGATTTTTTTTTTTTTTTTTTGATAGCTGGGCAAATTTTGGAAGGAACTTTTCTCAAATGAATATTAATTTGATGTACACGCCAATTTGCTTCTTGATGCAGGAAAGACAATCGACTCCAACACTATGAAGTTATTTACAGCAAAATATAAGATGCTAAACAAGAGTGTCATAGTGTACAAAAATGCGATTCTTATATGCCACCCCCTTACCAAGTGAAAAAGAAAATCATGTTGCCCCAATCTTAATATTTGCTATGATTCCATGTAGACGTAGCATAAGCATAATAGTACAAGCCTACAATTGTAGGGAGATTATTTGTGATCCATAATTTTGATTCTTTAAGTTTGTTTTTTATATTTGCCAAATTAGACTGATGTGAGAAACTTTTATGAAAGATTTCTCTTTACCTTCTGTAACTATACTAATGTATTGATTATTATTATATGTTTGTATTAACAATGTCACGCCCCGGATTACACGTTCCCCGGGCACGCCGANAACGGGATTCGACCGAGCTAACCTTCACCAAAATTCACAAGTAAGGGCTTCGTGGATTCCTCTCGCAGTCCCGAATCCAACGAACCAAGTCTCGTCGCAATCCGATGCTCCTACGTCGAGAACGAGCTGAAATACTAACAGTCGACGGTGGATTTCAGCAAACAACAATTTACCGAGAAGAAAAAGAAATACATGCTCAAAATCCAGGGAAGTGCTGAATTACCCACCTCGACAGCGTCGAACCTCGGTGCGACGTCAAGAACAGTGAAGACGCTCCCTCGCCCGGCCTCCTCGCAAAGCTCCGGCAATAAGCGCGCACGAACGGCTCGCGGCGCGACGTCGGCGACGGAATCCCCAACCGGATTTTCCACCAACACCTAGAGAGAGAGAGGAGAAGAAGATGGAGCAGAGCAGAGAAATACTCTCTCTCTCTCTGCTCGGACACCTAAAAGGAGAGGGGAGGTGAGGGAGATACAAACGAGGTGAGATTTTACTGTTTTAGCCCTCTACCTACTCCCTTGTACCGGTACACGGGCTCCTGTACCGGTACAAGAGCCAACCCGAGAGCAGCTAAATCGGTGCGCGTAGCTTGTACCGGTACAGAAAACCCTTGTACCGGTACAGCAAGCATTCCCCGCGCTGGTTGTACCGGTACAGCATGCTCTTGTACCGGTACAACAAGCAGGAAAATCTGCTGTTTGCAGATTCCTTCGCTGAATGCTGCCCTCGCGTCGCACGGAGTCCGTTTTGCGTCTATTTGACGCCAACGCGACTCGGACTTGTCCCGACACTCTCCAGAGCTGTCGACAAGCCCCCACAGCCAGACACCAGGGATCTCACAAACAAGCCGTGTGGATCTTTTTAATCATTTTGTAGTAGTGCCGATCGTTGTGAATAACAGGTTTGTTTGTGAAAACTTACGCAAGATTTTGCATATTTCCTTCTTTCTTATTTTATAATCAACTAATATTCTTTCTCATCTTTTTGATGGTTTTCTTATATTTTATCAGTAAAGCTTATTAATAAGAGTCGGCTTTTGGTTCAATGAGAGATCATTAAAAGGCCAATTCCTTCTAATATGTTGGTAGTTATTTTGACTTGCAGTTGTTTTTTCAATTCTAGATGTAGTACTAAATAAAATCTATTATGTAAAATTTGCAGTCCCACTTTGCAGTAGTTTTTTCAATCCAAGATATAGCGCTAAATAAAATTTGTTATGTATTTGCAATCTCACTCTACCATCCTTTCCTCTTTGTGTATTTGTTGTTGAAAAGTTGGGTTACAAAAAACTTATCTTTGAAAAAGTAAGTAGGCGTTTAATCTGCCATTCTTATTTTTAGTGCATGTTGTGGATAAATAATTTGTTTCAAATTGAAAATTTTCCTTTTTTCCTTTATGTTATCTGTGTACAGCTCTTTTTTTCTATTAATCATGTTTATAAAGTACGAATGAAATATATATGTACTGAAATTAGGAAGCAAGTTCGTGAATCATTTAGTTGTGTTCATCGTGATGCCACTGAATTGTCAGAAAAGAAAAAAAAAAGATTTATCAAATGTATAAAATCTTTCAAAGGTTTCGTTATTTATTCTCTTCAACATACTTATAATGTTTCTACTTATATATTTATATGAGAGTATTATTGTAGTATCCTTTCTTTATATATATATATATGTATATATATTAGTACCTAGACTAAGTGTGCATGGCTATGGATGCCACGTGCACTCCCCCATGCATGCTTATCTGGTTGAGGGTGGCTCTAATTAAGTTAGTTTTTGCTTTCTCTCTTTCGTGTGAAGTAGAGAACCACACGAGGTGGAGCTCTTGGGGGAGTAGCCGTGGAGCTCGGATTCAACGTCGACATCGCGCCGCGGAGCCGTTCGAGGATACGGTTGCAGTCGTAGCATCGCGAGGAGTCCGGGCGAGGGCGTGGTTTCGCCGTTCTCGACGTCGCACGCGTTGGATTTAGCATACGAGGTGGGTTTATCATCGGAATCCTACTTCTATAATATTGTTCATCGATATGTATCGTTAATATTACAAGTTGTTATTGTTTAGCTCAAATTCATGAGTAGGTATGTTTTAGACATATAAACTGAATTGGGAGCATGTTATTAGTTGTTATTAATCATACATGTGGGACTTGGATAAAACATAGGAGAAAACCAGCGTTCCAAAGAGAGAAAATTTAGTGGTTCAGTGAGACCTATTGCTTGACTTATGCCTGTGAGGGCAGCCTGAGATTGACAAGTAACCTCGTTGTCGCTCGCACGAGAGCCATTCCGGAATGATGTTTCAGTGCGATCGGTGTCGCAGTTTCTGTTAAATAGTTACGTGCCGCCACTGCGGGGTGTGTACGCATAGCTGATTACAGCAGAGTGGGTCCGTTTGACAGCTCAATGAATTTTTTGTGAATCAGTTTGAAATGCGATTGGTCAAGTGCATATTAGATACATAGGATTAGTTAGTGGCATATAGCTTGATTTCTTTCCAGCTTTACTTTCTCCAGCCTTATTTCTACTGATC
>NC_033641.1:7340610-7356089 GCF_001540865.1 Ananas comosus
CGAACTCTGGCATAGTTGTTGAATACCTGATTTAGCTTTAGGGCCGTTGTATTTTATACAGTTTGTATTCGGTTGTGAGTACCCCAGGTATTTTTATTACTGTTACACTCGTGCTGGGATGCCGAGTTTATTTTATAGTCATGTTTAGACTTGTTCTGGACTAGTGGTGTGCCGTCGTGGTTGACGGTGGACCCGGATTTGATCATTTTGAGATTTGATTGTGCCGAGGGCAATGTGATAGTGGTAGTGGTTCAGTGAGACCTATTGCTTGACTTAGCCTGTGAGGGCAGCCTGAGATTGACAGTAACCTCGTTGGTCGCGCCACAGAGAGCCATTCCGGAATGATGTGTTCAGTGCGATCGGTGTCGCAGTTTCTGTAAATAGTTACGTGCCGGCACTCTTGCGGGTGGTGTACGCATAGCTGATTACAGGCAGAGTGGGTCCGTTTGGACAGCTCAAATGATATTTGTGGTGAAATCAGTTTGAAATGCGATGGGTCAAGTGCATATCGAAATTAGTGGGTAAGCCGATGATGTTGAGGGCGGTACCCACTGAGGACTACTTGTTTTTACAGTAGTTCTCACGCCCAGTTGCTCCCTGTGTTTTGCAGAGCCTTCTGTTCCGGCGGCTGCAGTTTCTGAGATCGATCGAGGGAAGGGTGTCGCGAGTTAGAGCCCTACCTGACGAGTCGCCGTGCTAGAGGATCCCCAGCTGCAGGTAGTAGAGTTTTATTTTTCGATATTATGTACATACTGATACTGAACTCGCTGGAGCGAGTGGTTTGTACTTTGTATAGTATGTATACATTTGAGATGCTTTCTTTTTGGTTCTACCTGCTTAGTTCTTTACAGCTCTACGCTACTGTTTGTAGCATTGTTTGTTTACAGATACTGTGATTGCTTCGTATACAGGAAAAATTTCTTGTATACGGCAGATCTATTAGCGTGCCCGGAAAAAGTGCTATCCGGGGCGTGACAATTATATTTATATTAGAATAAATATTGCGGCTTTCTGTTTAAATATAGTGTTTTTGGATAAATGCTTGATATTTTTTTATTATTAATTACTCCATAGATTTTATCCGCTGCGAAGCGCGGTTCCTTCACTAGTATAATTTGAGAGTTGGATCATATCAAAAGCTATGGGAGTGACATGTGTTCTCCTTTCTTTGCTTTCTTTACTTCAACAATATATATTGCATGCATCTGGTTTACAAAAATATCATATACACCAAATTTATTTTATAATTATTAATATTTTAAAATCTATAAGATATATAATTTGAGAGTTGACAATTCTATAACATCACAAAAATCGTTAATACTAATTATCAAATATTTTATCAATTATATTATATACTTTTGCAGTGTATAAAATATTAGTATACACCAGATGCAAGCAAAGATTTTTTCTTTTTTTTGGAAATTATTAGTGCACTCTCTTAAACATTTTCTATACTTAGTGTATATAAAAATATACACAACATATTTTAAAGCTTTAATAGAGATTTTGAAATTTAATTCAGTGAATATATTTAATTTATTTAACTTTGTAATTAAAATATATTTAATTAAAATTTGATATTATATATTAATTAATTCTTTAATATAAGTTATGATGTATAGTATGTTAATATACACCAGGCACATATAATAATTTTTTGAGGAATACTTCAATACTCTATATAAATCTTGACCATTTATTTTTCTTAATAGATGATTTAGATTTAATATGATTCTAGATGTGACCTGCTATTGAAGCATAAGTACCATTCACCAGGTACCCATTTAAAGGGTATTTTAGTCTTTGTAAAATAGTTTGGTCCACAAAATCGGTTTTATCCAACTAAGAATATTGTGACCCTCTTAAATACCTACAACAATAGTTGAATTTTAAATTACAACCAAACTGTAAATTTAAATTCAAAACAACATTTAAAACTTTATAAATCAAATTTAATTTTTTTGAATATAAAATATAAATTTAAAATAAAACTTTTTGTTCCAATTCAAAATTTCAAATTAAATCAAAAATTAAAATTTGGCTTTAAGATTAAACGTTCAATTTAGATTCAAATTTAAAAGTTTAATATAAATTTCAAAATTAATTTTAATTTTACATTACAATACTAATTTCAAAAATTAAATTTAAATTTAATATTTTTTTGAGATGGATACTTAATAAATTGGGTATCATCTAATTTGGTAAGTTATCAAAGTAAATAAGATATTTAATAATTAAAGGATACTGACAAATTTGGTATATCCTAATTTTTTTTCAATATTGTTATATTAATTAATTCAAATCAGTAACCTGTTCAACAGGTTACTTCGTGTAAATCCCAACTATATCCTTTACTAATTAAGGAATTAAATTTTAATATTTGTGGTGTATTGAAGCATTCCTCTAATTTTTTTCACGAGGTATTAATATACACGAGGTATATATATAATAATATACACCATATATATATAATAATTTAGAATAGGTCATTCGATCTGAACTTTTTAATTAAAAACTTTATTTATAGAATAACTACTAAAACTACTAAGTTTGATCAAAATTTTAAGTAAAATTTTTAGAATACTTTAACTAAATAAATACTGAAAGTTAACAAATATTAATAAAAAATAGTTTTTATAATGCATAAAAGACTATATGTATTTTTTTTTGGAGTCCGACTACTATGCTATTAATAGCATGAAGCACTTGGTGCTACCAAGTTTTCTGCTGTTAGATCTACCCTTTTGATCATTTTCACCCGTTAGATCATACTATTCAACCAACCACCCACTCAACCCTTGGGGGCCCACATCATCCTAACCGCACATCTCTTAATCCAATGGTCAAAAACTTGGTAGCACCAATGACTTGGTGCTATTAATAGTATATTAGCCTAGTTCTTTTTTTTGCATCTTTTATTATAATTTTTTAATTTTAAAATTTTAATAATTATATATGTTGATTGACTAGAATACTATTGATCTGCCGCGAAGCGCGGGACCTCCACTAGTTATAAGTAAGTTCATGCCAAAAGCTGTGAATTTTACAAAAACTAAATTTCAATTGTATTGACAGTTTTATGAACTTTTGGACTGTATATCATTCTAAATTTGTATGCTTCGTTTGGTTCGGAAATAAGCAAGAACTAGTTATACCAGGGATAGGTACAAGTATGGGTTTTCGTAGGAACAAGGGTATTTTTTTATTTGGATGAAAATATGGGTATAAGCTGGAACTAGAAAAATTATGTTTGGATAAAAATGTGAGTATAAGGTGGAATAGTTGGTAGTTATAGATAGAAAATAATGATTTTACCCCTATAATTGAATTTAAAATTTTAAACTTATAATTTTAAATTTGAAATTAATATTAAAACTTTTAATTTTTAAATTTTAAATTTAATATCAAATTTAAATTTGAAAGATATAAAATATCAAATTTAAAATTTAAAATCTAAAAAAATTAAATATAAAATTTAAAAATTAAAAATATCAAATTTATAATTTAAACATTACGAATTATAAAATTATAAATTTAAATTTTAAAATTATAAATTATAAATTTTAGAAATTTAAATTTAAATTAAAAATCTCTCTTTTTCTCTCTCTCTCTCTCTACCCGGGAGGGGTGGAACAAGTTGTTTCACCCCTTGTTCCACCCCAGGGGTGGAACAACTTGTTCCCACCCAATCCGGTACAAGGGGAGCTTGTACCCCGTGGGTGGGAACAAATTGTTTCCGGCCCTCAAACTTGTGTTTGGGTACAAGAGGGGGGATAACCCTCTTATCCTCCCTCTTGTACTCAATCCAAACGGGGGCGTAGAGAAAACATGAGTTGGTTAAATGCTTTTGTTTCCGAAAAAAATTATGTATTTCAGTTATTTTAAGTATTTGATATTATTCTAATTCTCTTTCAACTTTCATCTAAAAGTAAGTTTGACAATCTAATTTGCTGTTCGTGAGCTGGCTTGTGTTCGGCTCGTTAATAAACTAGCCAAACACGAGTTAGATTTTTCAGCTCGATATATTAACAAGGCAACTCATGTTTGACTCATTTATTAAACGAGCAGAAAATTAGTTGGCCCCAGCTCGCTCATGTTCGGCTCGTTGCCTAACTCTAAGGAAAGTCTACTATTTAGCAGTTATCCCACATCATCTATATCCAGCTAATCATATTTTATATTTCAAGAGAAAAATAAATAAAATTATTTTTCTAAAAAAAAGGCAGATGAAATGAGTGAACCCCAGAGGTCAAGATTGGGTTAATTGCGTACACGTCCCTGCAAATATGATGAATTGCAGATTCCCTGCAAAGCTCAACTTTCGTAAGTTATTCCTATAAAAGTCCTAATGTATTAAAATATGTCCCTGCCATTAGTTTTCTCTAGAAAAATTTTATTAACCACAGTTAAAATACTTAACCATGATTAATTAATAAGTGAAATAACAATTTTACCCTCTTCTTCTTCTGTCCCTCTTCTTCTTCCCTCTTCTTCATCGCCGGCGAGGGAGAAGATGCGGCGGCGGCGGCGAACCCTCTCCCTCTTCCTCTTCCTCTTCCCTCCTCTTCCCTCTTCTTCGTCGCCGGCGAGGGAGGAGATGCGGCGGCGGCAGCGAACCCTCTCCCTTTTCCTCTTCCCTCTTCCTCTCCTTCTTCCTTTTCCCCTTCTTCTTCCTCTCCCTCTTTCTCTTCCCTCTTCTTCGTCACCGGCGAACCCGACCCCGACCTCGACCTCGCCGCAACGCCCGAAGAGAAAGAGAAAGAGAAAGAGGGAGTACTTTTGGAGGGACATATTTGTAAGGGCAAAAAGGTCATTTCACAAGCATACTGTTAAAAAATTAACAGTTCTCTAACAGATTCTAATCAGAGGGACATATCTGAATACGTTAGTATTTTTGCAGAGACAAATTATGAAAGTTGAGTTTTGCAGGAATAAATCTGCAATTCATCATATTTGCAGGGACATGTGTGTAATTAACCCTAATGGATTAAAAACACTACATCACTTATGTGATTATTATATTTTAAATATTGTTTCCACTCTAATAAGGGACTATGGAAAATAAAATTTCCAAAATATGGGCACTCGAGCTAGGTGCCCAAGTATCTCTCTTTATAATTTAGCCTTCGTTTTGTGCCGAACTAAGCAGGCGTGCGCGGCTATCTCCGACTCCGAGCCTGGAGTACTACAACCATAGATTTTCTAGGGTCGCCTTTCCAATCCTTTTTTCGGCGGCTAAAAAACCCTTTTAAAACTAAAACCCTTTCCAGTATTTCGGATCCTTCGTCCACCTCTCTCTCTCTCTCTCTCTCTCTCTCTCTCTCTCTCTCTACTTCGCCATTGGCGACCGCTGCTCGAGCCACGCTCTGGACTACAACCTTGCAATCTCTCTCTCTCTTTCTCTACTTCGCCATTGGCGACCGCCGCTCGAGCCGCGCGCTGGATCGCGGAGCTCCTCATGAGCGGCGGCGCTCATGGCGGCGGCCTCAAGCGGCGCCGGAGCTGCTTCTTCCGTGACCGCCCCTTCGCCTCCAACGCCCTCGATTTGATCCGTCCCCCTCTCCTCGACGACGAAGAACCCACCGCTATTTCCTCCCAGTCCGACCCTTCCGACGAGTTCGAACCAACCACGGATCCCAACGAACCCTCGGGTGAGTGCTCAAGCACTAGTTTCTCCATTAGGGTTTTGGACTCGCTCAAATCAGCTCAAATCTCTACTCCGGAGATCGGATCGAGACCGTCTCGACCGTACCTATCCGATTTCAACAAGCTGATGAAGGCTTTTAGTCGGGGCGGCGCGATCGAAGAGGTCCTCAGGCTTTTTAATGAGTTGAAAGGATCAGAATGCTCTCCGAATGTTCTTTGTTACAATACAGTGATCAACGCCTTGGTGATTGCGGACCGGCCGCGCGAAGCACAAGCTATGTTCGACGAAATGCTTCTGTCGGGAGTGGCTCCTAACGTCTCGTCCTATAATATATTGGTAAAATTGCATTCTTGGTGTTCAAAGCAGTTTGATTTGGCTTACGAGGTCATTGCGAGGATGAGGGCTTGTGGATTTACTCCTGATTCAACCACTTATTCCACTCTAATCTGCGGTCTCTGTAGGGCGGGGAGAATTGGGGAGGCATGGGGTGTTCTTGATTGGATGTTGGAGGAGAAATGCCGGCCCACGGTTCATACGTACACGCCGATCGTTCTAAGTTACTGCTCAGAAGGCCAAATTGAAGAGGCTAAAACGCTCATGGCCGCTATGGAGAGTGTCGGCTGCCGTCCAAATACTGTGACCTATAATATATTGATAAGAGCACTTTGCAATGCTGGGAGATTCGATGAGGTTGAGCAAGTTTTAGTGGAAAGTGAGTTCAAGGGATGGACGCCCAACTCGGTTACTTATAATACATACATGAGTGGTCTTTGTAAGAGGAGCATGGGCAGGGAAGCACTTGGCCAGTTGGAAAAGATGCTAAGTTTGGGATTGCATCCTACTATATTCACTTTGAGCATTCTTCTTGATTGTCTTTGTTGTTGTTCAATGATTTGGGAGGCCAAATGCCTACTAGAACGGAGCTCTGCAGTGGAATTGTATATTGGTGTTGTTGGCTATAATACAGTTATGAGTAGACTCATTGAGATCGGGAGATGGCAGGCTGTTCTTAAGCTTATGATAGACATGATAAAAAAGGGTGTCACACCGAATACGAGAACATTCAATATAGTGATTCATAGCCTTTGTATAGCTGGGAAATCTCACCTAGCAAAATTTTTGATTAGAAATCGAGGCTTTGTTGCAAATGTGGTGACATATAATACGCTAATTCATTGGTTTTACTTGGAAGGAAAGTTTAATGAGGTTCAGCTTCTTATTTCTGACATGACTATTGAAAAGATTGCCCCAGATTTAGTTACTTATACTATAATAATTGATGGTCTCTGCAGACAGGGGAAGTTTTCAGAGGCTACTGATTGTTTCAAAAAATCTCTTGAAAATGGACTCTGCATAGATCTTTTTGTTGGTCTAATGAATAGACTCGTAAAGAGTAGAAGAATCAAGGAAATTCTCAGCCTATTTAAACAGATTGAAGGACAAGGATTTTATTCAGATGTTATCATATATGATTCCACGGTGCAGGCATTTTGTAGACATGGTTATTGTTCTAGTGCAGATATCTTTATACTGTGCCTTATTCTGGACAAAATGCTCGCGAAGAAGTAAGCACACTGCACATTCTAGAAGTTGAATAGTTAATTCTAACTTCTTTCCAATTGCAAATCATGAATTTGTGGCAGGTAAAAGCTCATCGCTATTTCAACTTTCTGCAGAGAAGAAATTTATCTGATTAATATGGATCACATGGTACTTTCAGTGTGTGCTATTTCGTGATATGCTGATTTTCTCCAAGGGGATAATATGTTTCGGGTGCATTTTGGAAAATAATTTTTGGATATATTCTGCCTCTTTGTTGAGATCCATGAATCAAATGTTAACAGAAAAAGTGTCATCTTTTTATGCTGCAAATTTACATGCTTTTGATTGGTAATCGACTATTTTCAGTTGCATATTGCATCTCTTTTCGTAAGAAAATATAACTTATGATGTCTTATCATATTTTTTAGGTAATGGATTGAGCGAACCACCAAGTTAGTGCATACATTGCTTGTATGTTCTTGCATCCAATTAGCAGTGCATGCAATCATGCATCTTCGACTGCTAATCAAATCCTTATTGGTTGCGCATTTGATATTTATATTGCACAACAAGATTAAAGCTCTTCATGGAAAATGAACTAGCTTACTTTGGAAAATTGAAGCTTTCCATGGAAGTGCACTAGATTAGTTTGGAACATTGGTTTCGTGATGGTACAGATCAGGTACTTGTTTCCTAGAATTCCTTTTCCTTGGTTTTATGGGGAGTGTGTCATCTCTTCTCTCTCTCAAATTTTTTGTTTCTTTTAAATTATATGAAACAACCGTTTTTGCCAAAAGCTTAAGCTAGTAGAGAATGGTGGTTGTATTTATATTTAAAACTTCCTCTCACGTCTGGGCTCGAGACTTTTTGATAGGCTCATGACTCGAATTCAGGACCTTCTGCTTTGATGTGAAACAATTGTTTTCTTCAAAAGTTTAAGCTAGTAGAGAATGGTGTTTGTATTTTTATATTTAACAGTTACTGTGATGTCAATATGTGTGGGGAAGTAATTTTGGGTGACTTTTCCTTTTTAGGTGACCATTAATTGATATCTTTACTGCATAGGTTGCTTTATGATGAAAGTGGCTTAGGAAAAGGCATGCAAGGTCATTGGATGGTGGTTCGCATCTCATTAAAACCAGAGTCACAATGAAGAACTTTCAGGTGATAAACTTTTCTCATCTGCTTATTTTTATTCTTTTCAATAATGTTTTAGGAGTTCTTTATATGAATATTAGTTTTATATGGAAAAAAAGACCTTGGTTGTCAAAGTTCATCTTATTTCTTATCCAGTCGCTCTTACAATAGGTGACTCGTGGAAAAATTATATTTGTGATCTATCCAGATTATATCATTTTGGTGCTTACTATATGCGTTATCGATATATACTATATAGCATTAAAAGTTGTCTATATTTTGTGAGCAACCATGTAAAAGCAATTGGTGGATTGCAGAGTCCTTTTAGGTAGTGCAGTAAGCTTTTGGTGCTTTTCATTTGGTTGTACATTAGAGAAGCATGGAAAGGAGCATGGAGACGCAAAGGAATAGAAAGTAAAAAGTAGTTAGGAGTTCATTCTCTGCTTTTCTATTGTTTGGAAGATTGTTGGGTTTGTTTTATGGTACAATATAATTTGAGCAAAGAATAAAGAATGATGTCTGGCTGTCTGCGGAAAGAGGGAGTTGAGGAGAAGAAAAAGTAGAAGGGAATGAGAGAGGGATGCCTGGGGTAAAAAAAAATCAAAAGTAGGCCCAAAGCAATCAAAAAAAAAAAAAAAAAAACACCTGCGTGCCCATGAAGGCACACAGCAGCACTATGCTGTGATACCCTTTGGGTATCGTGTTGTCTCGCGCAATACCCTTTGGGTATCGCAGCATGGGGGCTCCAAGCAGGATCCCCCCTTGCACTGTGCCCCCTAATTGGGGGCACAGTACATATCTTTCTTTTTGGTCTCTTCTTTTATGTTCTGAAGAGGAAGCTGTAGAAATGTCGCTTGATTTGCTTTATGCTATAATATCTGCAAATTTTTTGGAGTTATTGATTAGCCTGGATTACTATATTTTGCGGCTAAGGCAGTACAAGTTCATGTTACAACGTATCCTCACAATCTTTTGAGCTTTAAGCCTTTACTACAATTTCTTTTGTTTGGCAGTATGTTTTCCATACAAGTTAAAGAGGTGATGGCAGAACCACTGTGAACTGCCATGGGTAGTGGTCTTTGTGCTTTGAATTTCTAGAAGCTAATCTTTAGTGCTAACCATAGCTTTTAGAACATAAATGTTTTAAATCAACTATGAGCTCATACTGACTGCAAAATTCAAACTTATTATAACGTATTTATTTTGAAATCTAACATAATGAGGTTAAGTTTGTCTGAGTCTCTCGTTAGTCATTTCTCAGTATATTAGCATGAGAAGAAAAACATGGAAGTCAAATTTTAGTAAAGTTTGATTCATTCAACTTAGTAATCCATGCATTTTCATTTTCACTGTGTTAACCAAGTATTAACAAGTTAAAATGAAGAGCGTTGTATATTAGAAGATGGAGAAATTTTAGGTCGAAGCATAGTGCTTAAATTTGCTCCTTTTTTTCGCATAGGAATCATAAAGCTAAGATAAACTTTGCTGAAGACAAACTATTTGTCATGAGATACTTGTTATATAGACTGAATAAATCGCTGTGGCTGCTTCTTAGATGGTTAATAAACATTAAGGTCTGGGTATATCTGTAATTTATTTTGTTCTATGGCTGAATTACTGATTTTTTTTGTGGGGCTACGTCCTATCTTTTTCCTGAGCGCTTGTTCTTTGGAGGAAAATGCAGGAAGAATCTTTTGTTATCCTTGGATCAGTTGAACAATTGCTATCTGATTCTGCAAAGAGGTTCATAGAGATAAAAACTCCTCGTAAGCTGTTCTGGAAGAAAAACCTTGGAATAGTGAAGAGCAGTGACTAAACTTGGAAGTAATAAGTGATTATTTGGTTTAACTTTATTCATCTGGATCAAGTTGTCCTGCCTAAACTTAAAGCTCTAGCTGAAGAGTATTTTACTTGATAGTTGCGGTAATTCTATTTGATACTTATAATATCTTTCTGTACCAGCTGGAACTACAATTGAAGATCACATGCAATTCACTGTAGCCCCGGTGCATGCAGCAATTGTAATGCAATTTGAAGAGCAAACATGTTAAGCAATTCAGTTGTCTTGCATGAATTTGTTGTAAACTTAGCTTCTGGCAAACACAATTGTTGCCTTCTTCAGCTGGACTTCGAAGAACCTTGCAGTTGCAATTGGGGTACCTGTGGAATCTCTTAACAGAATAATAAGTTTCCGGATGAGCAAGGTATTGCATTTGAATAACATGCTTGTAAAAATATGGTGCACATTCTTGGCCCTCCATCTCTTTATGAACTCATAACAGCTAAAAGGTTGAACTATCCCTTACTAAATTTAAGCAAGATGATCTGAAAACACTACCATAATGTTGATTAGTTTTTTGCCAACACAACAACTATGCCATTTTGAAATTCTCTGCTTTGAAACTATTCAGTGTCTTGTAAGTACAAGTTCTTTGGTTGCCTCACTTCGATGTATTGTGTGAGCATTTTATTGCTCAATTGATGTTTTGGGAGAAGCCCGACTCTCCCTCTCCTATCTCCTTCGTGTACCTCCTCTTTGTGCCACTCGAGCAGTTAATAGATGCTATTTGGTTTCTATTGTCGCCACTCGAGCAGTTATCACATCTCTGTTCTCCAATTATGATGCATGCTTCCTCTATCTTGAGTTTTCATGACTCTTTCCTCTATGATCTCTCTTGTTTTCTCTTCTTTATCTGATACCAGCTTTGTACCTGTTTTCTTTTTAACCTCCTTCGACTTTTGAGTTTTTTTCATTATTTTTTTTAAACCTATGAGTGACACAGCAATGCCTAATCTAACAGGTTACCCATCTGGGTTGCCAGTAGGTGCTAGTTAGATAATTATTGTGTTTCTATATTTTGAAATTCATATTAATCTAATCGGAGAATAACAAGTTAATGTTTGTAACGCAGGTCGATACATTACCACGGATGAACACGATATCAGGCAATTAGTAGATTATCTTCCTGAGCTATTTTAATGCTAGAATCTTTAACGGACATCTCATCGCACATTGAGATGATGCTGGAGCATGTACGTACTTCACTGATCGTTGGAGATGCGAGAAGGCGAGTCATATTCACACGTAGACATCAGCCTACCACATGCGCGGCACTCGATCTCCGATTCAGCTTCCTTTCATATCTCTGTTGCTTCCATTGTCCACGTTAGATGCCCAACCCTTTTGGACAAATTCTCTGTAGTGACGCTCGCAGTCATCATAACTCTTCTCAGTATCTACACCATCGTAGTAGAGGGCGATTGAGCTATGCCATAGGAGGCCTAGGAGATCCCTGAGCATAATGAGAACATCATCATCGAGGATCTTGATTAGATGGAAAACATTGAGCCACTGCGCCTACTCATGAGTTCAATATTGACCATGGCCATGAATGCAGACACGAATGTTGACATGGTCATGACTAAGGACGTCGAAAGAGAGAGAGAACTGCAAGGATTTAGTGGCTCATTAAAATTTATATTATTTGAAGTCGAATGCATTGTATCATATTGTATTATAGAATATAGAATGTGTTTTATATTGTATTGCACATGTTGTTGGGGAAATGCCACATAGAAAAATTCAGTTGTGATTAAAATTTAACTAATTTGTGATAAAGATAAATTCAAACTTACAGATAAATGCAAATATTCAAATAAGATATGATTTTATTCGGAAACGTGCGAAACACTGGCTTAAGGCGTATTCTCGTCCTTACGTGCGGAATTAATTGGGAATAATACTCTAAGGTACGACCGGTATTTTTCCTCCTGCAAGCACGATTGTGAAGGAGGTTGACGAAGATTTTTTAAACACCAGGATGAATAGATTAGGATTAACCAATTATTTGATATCTTTCTTATAAGGAGAGGAAAATGAGATAATATATAAAAAAGAGAAACCAATTATTTGATATCTTTCATATAAGGAGAGGAAAATGAGATAATATATAAAAAAGAGAATACACGCTCTTTCTCGTTACGAGAAAGAAGCGGAACCTGTGCAACGGAATGGAATTCCGTTTGGTTGGCGCAAGAAACGGAATGAAAAAATATTCTGTTAGTTTCTTTCTCATTAAAAAAGATAATAAAATAAATAAAATAATAAATAAATAAATAAACAATAAATTTAAATTTAAAATTTTGAGTTTTTTACCAATAATTTCCCACAAAACACAAAATTTTAAAAATACGAATTAAAATCAAATTTACTAGGTATTTTGTACTATGCAATGGGTGGGGTGTCTTTAAAAGACTTACTTAACCCCACTTAGTGCAGGCAATTTCTTTCAGAAGGAATCGGAGTGAATCAGGTCTTAAACTATGTTCCTTTGACCCCGACTTCAACTACCACACATATAGTATAGAATTTTCATCGCGGGTCTAGGGATGGAAAAGAGCCGAGCTCGAGTGAGCTTACCTCAGCTCAAGCTTGGCTTGAAATTAATTTCGAGCCTAAATTTAGGCTCAAGCTCGGCTTGAAATTAATTCGAGCCAGAGCTCGAGCGAGCTTAATTTCGAGTCGAGCATTACTCGATACCTAAACAAGCTGTTGAAATTCTTAACATCGTGCATCTATAGTTTAATTTTTATAAAAATTATTCTAAAATTCGATAAAACAATATGTCTATAGTCAACATACAAAATGATGCATGAAATACGATATTATAATATTAAAAAATTAGGAAATAAACTCTATGAGTGAGTGAAAAAGAGAGAGAGAGCAATTAAAGTAAAATTTTGCTGGTTTGTTTTTAATGATATCGATGTGGGATTTCTGAGAATCAATTGGGGACGTAGAAGTTGATAATGAACCAGGCGTAAGAATGCGAAGGTCAATAATATATTCTCAAGATTGCGTAGATATTTTTTTAATATTATGAAATTTTATCATACATTATTAATTATGAATACTGCAGACAGAATCATGTCTCCACGTTGCGCAACCCTCGACATTCATGTGCGCAACCCTCGACGTCACGTGTCGAACCCTCGACGTCACGTCGAACTGTCGAACTCACGTGTGCAACCTGGACTTACGTGCCGAACCTCGACGTCACGTGTGACAACCGTCGACGTCACGTGCGCCTCGATGTCACGTGACGAACCCAGGATATTTATTCACCTAATGAAAATTACGATTGGAGTAAAGAGAAATTTGGATTATTTAATTATATAGTAATGAAATTTTACCTATATAGTATAACATTCGGGACCTATTGCAGGCTATCTACCCGTATACAAATTGGAATGAAATTCTTGATAATATTGTCGATGAAGGAGATATGATAAATGACAGTAATCAGGACGCTAACTCATTCATAATGTGGTCTTCAGGAGATGCACCCATTGTATAATGACGTAAAGTAGATGATGCACCAATTTATGAGGCACGCGATTGGAATGATCTCAGCGTTGACAATTGAAGATGATCACGATGGTGGATTAAATTGTTCTTGCGAATGCCATTTACAGTTTGAATGACGACTCGCATGTAAACAACGATTATGTGTAGACAATCCTGACGAGGAACTTGATTTTATGACCATCCCGAGCATTTTCTACGAATAATATATGGATACAACAGTATGTTGTGAATTCGAGTAAGTTCGATGTTAGACGTACCAACTCGCGATCTACCTAGCATTGACGCGACTTGGCTCCGTGAAATCTTTTAATGATAAGGCATTTTATGTGACGCTAATTGATCGATGGCACATTACTCACAATGTTCAGATGAAAGTTGTGAATCTGCCAAAACAACTTATACAGTGAAATGCACAGTTGAAGGATGTCCTTGGAGGTTATACGTCTTCGGTTTCTAAGGATTTCAACATATTTCAGAGTTAAGACATACGCGGTCAACTACTTGTGTTATTCCAATGCTAAATGCTGGCGCATACGTATATGTACTTCAATCTATATGTCAACTAATTCTTCCGTTAATAAAGGCAAGACTAATAATGACGCCAAAAAGAAGTGCAGGAAACGGATGCGATTCACTTTGCATGTTCAAATAATTATTATTGAAGGCATGGCTGGCAAGAAGCAAAGCATTACAATTATTTATGGGAGCTGGGAGCAGTTCATACACAGACGTGCCTCAGTATTTTACTATGTGCAGAGTACTAATCATGGAACTTATTGGCGGCTTGATCATAGATGGCATCAGAGGGAATATGTCAGTTTTGGCCGTCTTTTTTGGTCATTTGCTCTTTCTATTCATGGATTGCAAATTGTCGGCAGTGGTAAGGCATTGATGCGACTCACTTGTATGCCAAATAGAAGGCATGTATTGATAGCGACGGCTTTCGATGCGAATTATAGTATATTTTTCCTTGCTTTTGCCAATTTGCGAGGCGGAAATGGTGAACTTGGCGTTGGTTTTTACATAACTTGGGCATTATATATACGCAATCGACGGTTTGTTTTATTATGATAGATTTAAGTGGCTTAAAGGAAATAGTGGCTTTAGTTATATCCTACTCAACAGGGACATGCAACGGTTGGTGTCTTCGACACATGAAAGCAAAATATGGCTAAGCGGTTTAAAAATGAATCATTATTAGACCAAATTTTATAGTATCGGCAGTGGATCCAACGTCGTAGATATTATAAACTGAAAGATGAGTTACGCGCGATAGATGAGGATGCGTGGAAGTATGGCGATGAGCTCGAAGTATCAAAGAGTATTGGACATCGGCATTTGATGGAGGTCGACGTTTCGAGGTTGATGACTACAATATGTCGAGAGATTTAAATGAGGTACTAAGGGTATCCGTAGATGCTTCCAGTAATGACATTTTCGCGGGAACTTTTTACAAACTGAAATAGTTATTTTGATAAAGCTGCGTGAAAATGGTGATGAATATGTTGCCACGTTAGCAAAAATACAAAGTCGGATTAACGATGAATATGGTGACGGCGCGGGAAAATTGTATATCGATTTGAGACTATTGAGTTTGAAGTCAAACAGGACACTCTGATTACAATGTTACATTAATGGAAGCAGAACGGATTGTAATTGTGGAGAATTCAAGCTAACTGGCTATGCTTTGCTCGCATATTTTAAGGCAGTGTTCTAGTAAATTCAATAGAATAGATTATGCAATAGTCTTTGTTCCATTGGTATATTATATCTTGCTCTCAC